>NC_060278.1:83326520-83442034 GCF_021613505.1 Equus quagga | reverse complement strand
ATCCACCAATCTATAATCATCCATCTTCCTATATATCCATCTTCCCATCCACCCATCCCCCCATTTATTTAATAGTTCCTGAGAGCCTACCATCCACCAATCACTATTCCAAGGACTGAGATATGATTCAGAGCTGGACAAAGTCCTGCCCTCATTCTGGTTGTGGGAAGCAGACAACAAACAAATAAATACACGCCGTACATGGGGCATAAGTGCCGTGAAGAAAAATAAAGCAGGGGATCAATGTCGGGAGTAACTAAGGCAAGAAGGTGACATTTGAGCAGAAGCCTGAAGGAAGTGAGGAAGAAGCCCTGTGACAACTTGGGAGAACAGCATTCTAGGCAGAGGGAACAGCTATGCAAAGGCCCTGAGGTGGGAACAAGCTTGGTTGGCCTGAGGATCAGCAAGGAGCTCAGTGTGGATGAAGCAGAGTGAGAGAAGGAGACATAGGAAATGAAGAGGCCAGCTAGGGCTAGATGACATCAGGCCTTGTTGGTCACCAGGAGTAACTGGGTTTTATTTCAAGTCAGTTGGCCAACAGTCTACACAATAGTAGGGTGATTTCTCATCTCCCAAGGAGGGAGCTGCAGAGCTCTGGGCACCAGTTCTTCCTGGTCTCTCCTTCTTCAACCACCCAGGCCAGTGGCTTTCACCACTGCAGCTGAAGCTGATGCCAGGGATGGGGGCTGAGGAGGCCAAGATCTGTGCGTCGGCTTCCACGGGGATGAGCGTGTCCCTTGCTGAGTAAAGAATGGGAAGAGTCAGCCGGTACCAAGCACCGTTCCCATGAGCCTGTTCGGTCTTCAGCACCCGCTAGAGCTGGCATCATCAGCTCCATTTCACAGAAGAGGAAACCGAGGCTCACAGACGTCATGAGCTTGCTGAGGTCACATGGCCAGGAGGTGGCACCAGATTCGCCCAACTCTCACGTCTCATACTCTACCTTTTCACTCAACTCAATTAAATCTTTCAAAACGTTATTTGTTTGAGTTCCTACCGGGTGCTGGACCCAGAGTGAGAGACTCTTGCAGACTCATGGCCAATTCTGGAGGGAACCTTCACAATCACCTGGCACAACCCGCCATTCTCCCGACGGGAAACAGGCTCTGGAAGTTTCCTCCTTCAGGTCACACAGCTCAGAGAAGATGAAGCCGGGATAGTCCAACTCAGCTTATTTTACTAAAACTCTACACAGTAGGAAAGGGAAAGAGGCCGTATTTTTCTCCCCACTTTTAGTGGCTTGACTTGGAGCTTGGCCACACATGTGTCAGACTGTTGGCTGTGGCAGAAACCACCTTTCCCCACTGTGTTTGGGGGGATGGACCCTAGGACTTTGCTGTGTACACTCTGGGTCAATAACTTCCCCAAACAAGGGTATCTGGTAAAAATAGGAATCGATTAATTCATCAGTAGGTTTCCTAACCGATTGATCAGTTGATTTCTAGGTCCCTATTGTATAAAGGATTTGAGGCAGCTCAGGAAGGAAGCGAAGGGTGGAAACTTGTCATCTTCTGTGCTTCGTACATTCCAGTCATCGGAAACATGAAGAAATGCAAAAAGAAAATCCAGCTGCTACATAGCTGGGGAACAAATTCTTAGTATGGAAGTAATTCTACTAAGGCTAGCCTCCTCCGAGTACATTCCAAATGCTTTTCCTATTTTCAAATTTAATTAAGAGACGTTTCTGTAGTATGAGTCATCACTTAATATTGGGAAGTGTTTATTAGGGAGTGGGCAGAATGAGGACAGGACCGTTGGCCAATCAGATTTGAGTTCTGCGAGTCACTCACTGGCTGTGTGGTCTTGGGTGAGCCACTTTACCTCTCTGAGCACCAGTTTCCTTGTCTAAAAATTAAGATTTACCTGGCAGGGACTTGGGGAGATCTAAACTAGATCATACATATAAAAAACTTGCCACAGCACATATTTGCTGCCTTCTCTTTCCATTTCTCTTCTCACTTAGTCTCCTAAACAACCTCAGGGACCATGGTTGGAGTGTTGTTTGCATGAACTGTAGCCTTTCAGAAACCATTCAGCCAACCCTCTGAAATGACATTTCCAGTGAAATCTGATGCATTCTCATACACTGGCACAGTGTTGTCTTTCCCCATAGAGCTAAGCACATAGTCATTGCTGTAAAAAACCATCTTTGGATGGGGTGGGAAGTTCAGAAAAGGGAGACCTCTCTGGGTTGGGGTCATCATCAGGGAAGGATTCCTAGAGAAGAACTTGGCTAGGTGGTAAGAAGGGGGCACCAGGAGGTGGACACAGCAGAGGCCAGGGTGTGCAGGCAGGACTGAGCTGAAAGGTGACCGTGGCAGGTGATGGTGGAAGGTTAGCCCCCAGTGCCACTGAGAGCTCAAGAGCAGGAGTGAGAAAGATGAGTTTCCATTAAAGACAGACCAAAGTCACTTGCTGGCTGATTTGTTCTTGGGGAAGCATCTCTCCTTCCCGACAGGGGAGATCTTTGTCTCCCCTGGACAATAGGCTGTGGTCAACACAGATGTCTGCCCACCACACTTTCTTTTCCCCTTTCCTCTGTCTTTTCTTTCAGTTGTGGCTGTTGGGGAGGGTCTCCCTCTTCGGCTGTCAGGATGGAGCCTTGAGGCTGCTGGAGTCATATTTGTGCCACATGGAGTGAAGCTGTCTGAGCAGGAGAGGATGATGCTACCAAGCCGAGAGACAGAGAAGCCACGCTGAGCCTGGAGAGAGGGCTGCCAGTATTGCCCACAGCCCTGAGTCCAGCCATACCTTCAGCCCATTGGATTTGCCCTTTCCGTGAATCAATAAATTCCCTTTGCTTATTTAACAGGATATCTGTCACAGGCAACTGGAAGAATTATGATTAAGAGAGTCGGAAAATCAGAGATAGGCTTCTTTGAGACAGACAGAGCAGGGAAGGAGCGCAGCAGATGTGGAGGCTGAGTGCGAATCTGGCCTCAGTTTCGTCATCTGTGAAATGGGCTGCTATGAGCAGGAAATAAAGTCATTAATTTATGCCCCACCTTGTTGCAAAAACGATTTAAGGTAGCTTACAGGTGTTATAAATCCAGAGGATGGGAAAAGAGATGGATACTGAAATTGTGAGGAGGGAAAAGAATGTGAACTCAAGGATGAGATCAGGTTCCTGAAGGCCGGCTGTGAGGTTCTGGACCATCACTCAGGTGAAGGGAATTTTGATTTTGAGCCTCCTGGCAGCCAAAGCAAGAAAAGAGAAACACAGCTACCTGGATTCAGAGGGGAAAAAACCCAACCCAGTTCCTGAGAAGAAGCCCAACTTCTCCTGGAATAAAAGTCTGAAATAAATTTCCTGTGGGTCTCCATCCTAAGGACTTTGTGAAGCACCATGAGCCGAGATAAAAGACAAGGAACAGGCTGGAGAAAATAGTTGCAACATGCATAAGTCAGAGGATTAAAATCCATCATAAATCAAGAGCTCCTACAAGTCAACAAGAAGACAAAGCACACCAGCATAAAATGGGCAGAGGGGACTAAGGACGCAACGCCCAATAGAAGTCACAACAAAAGAAGTAGCTATCAAATCAGCAAAAAAAAAAAAAAGAGTAACACCAGTGTTGGTGAAGGTGTGGGGAGACAGGCACGCTCAGGCACATTTGTTCTTTCCTAGCACTTCTCATCACTTGACCTATTATACATCTATGTGTTAATTTGTTTGGGGCTGTTTCCCTGACCAGACTGTGAGTTCCGTGAGAGTAAGACTATCTCCTGAGCACTGTGGAGTCCCCAGCGCCTAGAACAGCATGCCTGGCACACAGTAGGTGCTGGGTAAATATTTACCAATCAAGGCCATGAGTGAGTGAATGAAGGATGGACAGCATGTAAACTGGCGTGACATTTTTGGTAGGCATTTTGGCAATATCCATTAGATTTTTAAATGTGCATTCACTGATTCAGAAATTCCTCCTTTGGCAGTCTGCTTAATAGAAACACACCAACTCTGAAAGGAAGGGATAGAAGGATGTTCCTTGCAACGTTGTTTGAATGGCAAAAGTTGGAAATAACCTAAATGCCCAGAGCACTGCACTGATTAAGTGAGATATGGTTTATCCTCCCTGTGGAATACTGTGTGTACTTCTTAAAAAGGACAAGAACAGGGGCCGGCTCCGTGGCCGAGTGGTTAAGTTCCCACGCTCCGCTTCGGCGGCCCAGGGTTTCTCTGGTTCAGATTCTGGGTGCAGACATGGCACCGCTCGTCAGGCCACGCTGAGGCAGCATCCCACATGCCACAACTAGAAGGACCCACAACAAAGAATATACAACCATGTGCTGGGGGGCTTTGGGGAGAAAAATAAAAAATAAAATCTTTAAAAAAAAAAGGACAAGAATAGATCTATGATACTGACATGGTCTGATCTCTAAGACATGTTACTAAAAGAAAAGAGCCAGTCACAGAACAACAGTATGTAGTATCTATGGGAAAGCAAAAACTTTATCTATCTGTCATCTATCTAGCTATCATGTGTCTATCTATCTGTCTATTTATCTATCTATCCATTTATCCTCCATCAATCTGTCAATGTAAACAAATAGAAATATACCTTGGAAGGAATCACTAACCTGTTAACAGTGGTAGCTTCTGAAGAAGGGACTAACATGGGGAGGTATGCAAAGGGCTATTTTTGCTTTACGATTTTATCTAAACATAATATGCATTTTAAAGGTGCACAGATAGGTGTAAAAGTTGGTAAATCTTCACAAATTGTGTACACTCATGTAACTAGCTCTCGGATGAAGAAAGAATATTCCGGCACCTAGCAGCCCTGCTCATCATCCCCTCAGGGAGAGTTTTCACTGTCCTCTGTCCCCTTTATCACCTGAGATTCAATTTGCCAATTTTCCAACTTTATATAAATGGGACCACAAGGTGGATACAATTTTGTGTTTGGCTCTTTTCGTGCAATGTTCTATTTACGTATTTCATTTTTTTACTTTTTTATTGATAGACTTCTGTCCATTTCAACTATTTTCGAAGAGAATGTATCACTTGTCTTCTACCCTTGTGAGTTAGATCATCACAATCTAGTAATCAAAATAAGTCGACCCAGACAGTGTGTGCACCAAGAGTTTGCCTTCACCGAGAACAGCAGGGGTTTTCCCGCAGTAAGACGAGGGGACAAGGATGGTGGGCAGGCCTCAGGCCGCTGCTTCAGACCCCTCATGGAGAGCGGGCGGCTGGCGTCCTGGAGCCCGTGTTGAGGGGTTTTTCGGCTTTGGCTGAGTCTTCTGCGGGAGCTGGAGGTTTGGCGGACGGTGCTCATTTTCCATGATAACAGCAGCTTCCATGTGGCGAGCCCCCCTTGCCAAGCGTTTGCAGGCATAGCTCATCCTTGCACAGCCTCTTGGGGAGGAGACGTGACCTGGGTGCAGCGGGGGCTGAACTCAGGTCTGTCTGGCTTCAGAGTCTGAACCAGTATTTCCCAGTTCGGTGGTGAAATGGGCAGCCAAGAAAAAGACGAAGACGTTCTAACCAGGACACACGTGGCTGCACAGAAATCCACACCCCAGGAGGTGTGGGTGGGCATGGTGTGGGGACACGATGGGATGGCGGGAGTCCAGGGACACTGATTCGAAATGCGGAAGGAAAGCCTGCACGCTGGGGTGGCGGCTGCTTGGGTGGCAGCCGGGCATCAGGAGCCGTGGCTGCTCCTCTGAGTCCCTCCAGGCCGCTCTGTGTCCTCCTCTGGGGCTGAAGGGGCCAAAATCTGTCCCCTCTCGTCTGTCGTCTGTGATTCTTTTCAGTCCTATCCAACAGCACCCCAGGACAGCAGGTAGGAGCTGACAATCGTTTTTAAAAAGTTTTAAAGAATTTTAAAAATAATTTCCCTTCTTCCCTCCTTCCGTCTTCTCTCTTCCCCGTCTCTCCTTCCTTCTCCTCCTCCCCTTCTGCTACGTCTTCTCCTCCTCTTTTTTCTTTCTTCTTTTTTGAATAGGCGGTAACAGACATACGTTGTACAGCCACAAACGGTACCAAAGTGGATCCTGGGGAAAGTCATTCTCCCTCCCACCTGTCCCACAGTCGCCCAGTTCCCCTTCCAGGGAGCAGGACTCTTTTCGGCTTCTTTCTTGTGTTTCTGCTCAGAAACAGCTTATGCGTTTCTGAGCGTATGCGCACACACTCGCTCCTCCCCTTTGGTCTTTACCAAACGGTGGCACGGGACACAGTGTTCTGCCCTTCACTTTTGCAGCACGCCTTGGACATCGTTCTCCCTCAGTGCTCGGAGAGCTGCCTCTTTCTTTTGCACAACTACATAAATTCCATGGTTTAGACGTGCCCCAGCTTATCTAATTGGTGGCCTAATGATGGGTGTTTAGGTTGTTTTCTGCCGTTTGCTGTTGCCACAAGGCTTGCGATGCCTGTCCTCACGTGGATGTCATTTTGCAAATATGTGCATGTGCAGAATAAATTCATAGAAGTGGAATCAGTGGGGCCAAGGGCATGGGTGTTTGTAACCAGGTAGATGTTGCCCAATGCCCTGACACTTCACCCAGGATGGCGGAATGCCTGTTCCCCACCTACCAGCCACCTAATCCTTTTCTGTTTTCTTTGGTGAGGAAGATTAGCCCTGAGCTAACATCTGTTGCCAATTCTCCTCTTTTTGCTGAGGAAAATTAGCCCTGAGCTAACGTCTGTGCCCATCTTCCTCTACTTTATATGTGGGAGGCTGCCACAGCGTGGCTTGATGAGTGGTATGTAGGTCTGCACCAAGGATCAGAAACTGTGAACCCTGGATTGTGGAAGCAGAGCACACTAACTCAACCACTCCACCCCTGGACCCCAGTACTTTTCATCTAATTTGCAGTCTCTATTCTGATTTTGTCAACTGTCCCAACAATGTCCTTTATGGAATTTTTTCCAGTGCAGGATTCAGTCCAGGATCACATATTGCATTAGTTGTTGTGTCTCTTTAGTCTCCCCTCATCTGGAACAGTTCTTGACCTTTCTTTGTCTTTCCTGATGCCAACATCTTTGAAGAACATAGACATGGTTTCATAGAATGTCCTGGCCCTCAATTGGGTGTGTGCAGTGTTTCTTCAAGATTACACTCAGGTTATGTCTTTCTGTCGGGAACACCTTGAACTGACACTCTGTCCTTCTCAGTGCATTGCATCAGGAGGCACGTGAGGTCAGTTTGTCCCTTTCTTGGTGTTAACTTTGATCACTTGTTAAAGTCATGTCCAGTTTCTCCACTATAAAGCCATCACGTTTTCCTTTGTGATTAATTTTTCGGGATGTACTTTAATATCTTTACTAAATATCTGTCCTTGTCAAATCCATTGTACATTTAAAATGTGACTTTCTTGATTTGGAGTAATGGGAAGCATTTGCCCCTGTGTTCAAGAGCCATTAGGTTTCCTTTTGTACTGAATTTTGATACTTATTTTTTTCTTAAATTTGCAGGTTTACTTTTTTAAGAAACTGAATGGTTTAAGCTTAGCTCTCTAGCTCTTGATCCATGATGATAATAGTGATTTTTTAAAAATCCTCATTTCTCTAGCACTTCCGAGGAGGATTCCTTTCCAAAATTCATCTGGGTCTCAGGCCTGGGGCTGGGCTGGGCCTGCCCTCCCCGACTGCAGCCAGAGGCCCCTCCGCCACACTCTTCACTGCAGGAGGGGGCAGAGAAATGCCTCCTGCTGCTCACGGGGGGTCCAACTGTCATAGGCTGCAGGTGGGAGGTGGCCCAGGCCAAGGTTACAGGCTTCCCTGAGAGCTAGCCCTAGTCCGACAGGTACCACCCCCTCCCCATTCTCCCATCCCCAGCCCAGGGGAGGCCCCTCTGCCTGTTGCATCCCCTAGATGCTGAACCCCCATCCCAAGTCATGCTGGCCTGGGGTTCCCAGTGCTGCCCCTTTCACGGCAGACTGTCCCATGCCAGCTTCCCCACCTGGTCCAAACCTACAATCCTGCTGCATGGGGTGGCCCCAGGGGAAGAGAGTTTCCACAGTGTTTCAGCCACAGATCTCTGCTCCAATAAAACCCTGCTCAGATCCCCGGCCCATTCAACCTCTCAAGATGGAGTCGAGCACGCTTTGTGGTTCCACTCTTCCCACTGGGCGAGCATTCCCGGGGGTGCACGCCAATTGCAGTGAGTCTAGACAATTGTTAATTAAATAAATTACTCATAGCCAGTATTGTCCAAAGACAAAATTTAAAAACTCTTTCAAATAATTTTACAGCTAAAAATATATGTCATGTGGGTTCATTTTAAAATATTTGATACAATTTGATTTCAATAAAGAATGCCAGAACCCATAATGAGCCACCCTCCCACACCGCCCCAAAGAAATCAGGATCACCTGTTGATCTGTCTCTAC
Organism: Equus quagga; assembly: GCF_021613505.1. NCBI lineage: Eukaryota > Metazoa > Chordata > Mammalia > Perissodactyla > Equidae > Equus > Equus quagga. Next base: position 83,433,697 of record NC_060278.1, on the reverse strand, counting down.
ACTCTTCCCTTTCGTCTTATTACACTCATTGCGTGTTATTGACGGGACCAATTGTTAAGGTCTCTTTTCCCCTCCACCATCCTCACCCGTCCTCACCGCCTCCCCAGCTCTGAGAGCAGGGCTCTATCAGCAAAGAGAAGCATGGTGGTGAAGGAAAAGGTTGCTACATTGGCCTGCATCAGAATTAAGAGGCTCCTTGAGGTCAGGTGCTCAAAAAACAGCTGTTGGGCAGATGAGGGAAGGACTGAGTGACGAAACGAGTGAGTGACTACATCCAAGTTCCTGGAGAGGGTCAGGGCGGCAAGGCCCCATTTGTGTGGTGATTGCATAGGACTTTCAGGGTTTCGCTTTAGGGTACGGGGGCTGGCTTCTGTCCCCACTTTGCAGACCCTGTTGGTGCTGGGAGCCACTCCCCTGAGACCATGGACAGCCTGGAGCCACCAGTTCCCTCCCTGGAGGATGTTTATTTTGATGTTGTCTGGCAAAGTGACCGGTCACTTCAGCGACTCTGCCGGGCCCCGTGGGACTCTCTCCTGGAGCCCCAAACCTGCAACGTCTCTGAGAGGGGAAGGATGACTCCCAGTTCCAAGGGGCCTGCACTGGGCCCTGGGGGTGGGGATGGGGGCAGGCTTTCCCTGTGTCCGGCCGGTGCGTAATGGCAAGGTCCTGAGGCCATACTGGGACATCGGCCCCCATCTCCTCTAACGGTGCTCCTGCTGGGGGACACTGCAGAGCCCTGGGACAGGTCTGCCTTGAGGAGACCTGAGCTCTCCTCCCGAGCACTGGGGCAGCCTTGGCCCTGCTGGAGGCAGGCAGCTGGAGAGAAACGGAGCCGAGCTGAAATGCCCAGTCCGGCTCTTGTCAGCCATGTGACCTTGGGCAGATGACAACTCCCCTCTGGCCGGGCCTGAGTGTCCTCCTCCATAAAATAAGGGCAATCCTCCTTGCAGCCCTGCACCCACACAATGCCAGCGTGAAGATCAAATAAGAGAGGGTGTGAAGGGCTTTGTAGGGAGCCCGCACAGGCGGCCGTTCTTAAAGGGGACATAAAACCTTAATAAAATTCGCAGGAATGGTCTGTCCAGCATCTTTAGAAGAAGACCAGGGAGAGGACAGCGCTCATGCCTGGAATAACTTATCCACTCATCCTCTACGCGGTGGACTCCCTGCCTCCCCAAGGAGGCAGGGCCACCCCCAGAAAGTTCTGCCAGATGGCACTGTCTTCTCATTGCAGCCTCACACAGGAGGCACTGCTTCTAGCAGAGCCATGATGGACGATTGTTTACCTGACCGTCCCCCCCACTGGCCTGGAGTTCCTCTGGGCAGGAACCGTGTCTGATTCATCTCAGAATTTCCAGCATTTAACACAGAGCCTGGCGCATTGTAGGCACTCATAAATGTTTTTAACCAGACTGACCGGCTCGAGCAGAGCTAATGGTGGAAATCAGGGGCTGGGGTCTAAAGTTGGGGGATTAATTAAATTGAATGCAGGCCTCTCCACACTCCCTTCCCAGTCTCTTATCTGATGACTCTTGCCGCCCACGTTCGAGTCGAGGTCTAGTCTACTCGTCAACTTCAGGCCAAGTGAAGACTCCTTGAGGTAGGGTAACTGACGTGTCCTGGTTTGCCCAGGACTTTCTTGGTTTTAGCTCTGAAGTCCCATCTCCTGGGCAGACCAGGACAATTGGTCCCCATACCTTGAGTCAAGGGCCTGGATCCTGTTTGCCACTGATGCTCTGTGTCAGACATTGTCATTGTTCACTGATCAGACATGACCCTTTCCTGCCCTCCACTTCTCCCATGCTGGCAGAGCCCATCTCTCATGATAGAGGCTGAAAACAGCAGATACTTTCCAAGCTTCCCTTATGGGGTGGTCATGTGACCCAGTTTTGGCCAGTGAAACAAAAGGGAGAGTGGGCTGGGAGCTTCCAGGATGGGGTTTCTTACCTTTATCTACACTTACCTCCCCGTTTCCCCTTCTTCCTTCTTTTGGATATCGCTATGTGAAGATGTGATGCTTGGAGCTGTGGCAGCCATCTTGTGACCATGAAGGAACATTCTCACCACACAGTGAGGGTGGTACAGTGAAGGATCGAAGAAGCCTGAGATTTTGGTAATATTGCTGACCCTCTGAACCAGCCTTAGGACCACAGGCTTCTTGTTATGTGTGATAATAATAAATCCCTTGGGCCTAATGAAACTTTTCTAGAATAAAATATAGGAAAATATTTTAATACTCTGGCTATTGTGAGATATCTTATAAAGAACCCAAAAAGCACAATCACAAAAGAAAAAACTGATAAATTGGACTACCTTAAAATTAAGAATTCCGTTTACCAAAAGACATCATTAAGAGAACAAAAAAGCAACCCACGTACTGGGAGAAGATATTTGAAATACCTGTCTGATAAAGGACTCATAACAATATATCAATGATAGATGAATAACCCAATTTTTAAAAATTTGTGCAAAACTTGAACAGGGACCCCAGAAAAGAGGAGATCCAAATGGCCAAAAGCACATAAAAAGGTGCTCAACATCATTATTCACCAAGGAAACGCAAATTAAAACTACAGTGACATGTGATCTTGTACCCACTAGAATGGCTAAAATTTAAAAGATCGACAATATAAAGTGTTGGCGAGGATGTGGAGTAATGGGAACTCTCATATGCTGGTGGCAGGAGTTAAATTTGTACAATCACTTTGGAAAACTGTTGACTAATTGCTACTAAAACTGAATATAAACTTACCCAATGACCAGACAACTCCACTTCTTGGTATTTACCCAAGAGAAACGAACACATGTCCTCAAAGATGTGCACATGTAGTTTTATTCATTATAAAGATGTTCACAGTAGTTTTATTCATAATAACAGAACACAAGAAACACCACCAATGGTCACCAATAAGAGAATATGTAGATCAATAAGTTGTGATATAGCCATACCATGGAATATTACATAGCAGTAAAAAAGGATAAACTACTGATACATGCAACAAGAGGGATGGATCCAAAAATCATTATACTGAGCAAAGGAAGCTAGACATAAAAGAGTGTGTACTGCATGACCCCATTTGTATGAAGTTCGAGAGCTGGCAAAGCTAATCTATACTGTTAGAAGTCAGGTTTGTGGTTACCCTTTGCTGTGGGGGGACAGGGAGAGGGTTAGCTATGAAAAGGGCATAAGGGAGCTGAACGGGGTGCCAAGAATGTTCTGTATCTTGATCTGGGTGGTGGGTGTATCTGCAAAAATTGCTGAGCTGTAGGGCTCCAGATTTATGCACTTCATTTATACAACAGGCCAATTTAAAAAGTTAAACATAATAACCTCTATAGTTGAAGTCACTTTTAGTCAGATATTCTGTTACCTGCAGCCGAAAGCACTCTGCCGAATACATTTCCTCACACGCCCTGGAGGCTCAGAAGATGCTTGTTGGCGAGCAATGATGACCGTCACTCAGCAGCATTCTCATGAGAACAGAGTGCGGAGGGCGTCACATCCATCAGTGTCCATCGTCCCCGCCTCAGTTCTACCAGGAAGGGTTTGTTAATTCCACTTAACAGATGCAGAAACCGAGGTGCAGACAACTGCACTGACCTGCCCAAGGTCACACAGTGAGCCTGTGACCAGTCTGGAAATTGGGCCCGAGATTGTTTCATTCCAAACCCACTGTTCTTTCCTCTACACTTCTCTCACCACTGGGCACAACCATCAACAAACATTTATTGAGCTCCTATTGTGTACACTTCAGGGAATCGTTTCTGGTCTCCACTTCCGCTGTCCTTACAGTCGAGGAGCAGAGCAAGGATTTTTCTCTAACAGTAATAATTGTATATTTTTTAAGTGTTAGCATTAAACCCACTTCCCCTCATTAAGCACCTACTCTGTCCAAGACCAACAGTTCCTAACGTAGAGGCCAAGTGCTGCAGGGCGCACCCCAGGCAGGGGCAGAAAAACAGTAATTCTGTCTGTATGTTTTTTATCTCATCTTTTTTTAATTTCCATTTTTGCGTATATTATATAAGGTAAAGATATATTGGCACATTGCTATAATGTTTTTACTTTATAAATATATAAAATATTTGGGGGGGGTGAATGTTCGCTGATGAGAATGAGAGACCAAGACCTTTGAAGACCCACTGGGTCACCTGACCACACAATCCCATTTAACCCTCACGGACCAGATGAATTATCTCACGTTACAGACGAAGAAGCTGAGCCTCAGAGAGGTCAGGGGCTCAAGGCCACACAGCCATGAAAGCAGCAAAGCAGAGACCAGAACTCAAGGCCGCTGGCCCAGCACTCCTGTCAACTGTCGCCACACCAGGGCCTCACTGTCCCCTTGATCAAATCCCTTCTCAGAGCTCCAGTTCCCTTGTGTAAAACTGAGGGGATGATCAGATTCAACTCAGTTTAGAGGGACCCCAAATACAGTGATGAGGATGTCCTTGTCCTCCAGAAAACCCATGTGGGAGCCCAGGAGATGCCCCTAACCCAGCTGAGGGAGGGCAGTCAGGGAAGTTTCTCCCAGCACATGCCCTTCGGGGGGCTCCAGAAGTATGACTGCTACACACGGGGACACAACCAGGAGTCTGGCATCTGTATGGCCCTTGAGTGATGCAGAGAAATTCCGAAATGCATTGTGATATCTTTTAGCTGTGACTTCCTGTATTGACTTCCATACTTCTACATCTTACAAAACATACAGCTCTCTCTTGACGTATCCATTCTAGAAATTATATGTTGACTTCCTGTTATAAAAGAGGAGGATTTGGTTCAATGACACCATTTCTTCTCTCCCCTTTCCCAATACAATATCCACTTTTTGTTAATTTCACACCAGTGTTTTCATTATTATGGCAAGGCAAATATTGTTTCCTACCGAGTACTGTATTGTAAGGACATTTCCTTTCTCTTAAACTCCCAGCACTTTCCCCTTGAATTAAAGATTGCCTATTTTTATTTATCTAGGAGATTTACCAAATAAAGCCCACAGTCCCCTCCTGGTCTGAGCCCTTGCCCAAGCCCCTCCCACACTGATGCTGGGCTTAGTCACGTGACTTGCTTTGGCCAATAAGATAATCGCAAACACGACACAAGCAGAGGATTGATAAGCACTTGTGCTTGGGGGCTTTGCCCCCTTGAAGCTCTGGGGAGCCCTGTGAGCACCACCAGGCTGGTTTGCTGGAGGTGGGAGACCCGTGGTCAGATCACCTCCATTACCCCAGCTGATGTCAACTGACATCAACCACCAGCCACATGCATGAGGCTGTCATTTTAAAACACGTCCACAAATTCTTTGATATTTGTCTTATCAGGAGATGGGGTTTGTCACACACACACACCCCACCTGAGTCTGGACCAGCCTTAGTAATGCTGCAGAAGTGATGCTACACAATTTCCAAAGCTAGGTCAGAAAAGGCCATGTGGTTTCCACCTGGTTCTCTTGGAATGCTCACTCTGGGAGAAACCAACCACCACAAGAGGTCCAACTACTTTAGACCGCCATGCTGGAAAGGCCACAGGTAACCAGTGCAGTCAACAGTGCTAGCTGAGACTGGTCTTCCTGCCACCCCTGCTGAAGGCGCCAGACATGAGTGCCACCATCTTGGACCCCCCAGACTAGCCCAACTACCAGCTGAAAACCACTGAGTGACCTCCATCAACACCAGGTGAAGCAGAATAATCCCCCAACCCAGGCCTCCCTGAGTTTCTAACCCACAAAATTAGCCCACTAATTTTGGGGGTAGTTTGTTACACAGCAGTAGATCATCAGAACAGACTCCCATCTCCCGAGGGGCAAACGGACAGGCGTTCTGGGACGGAAGAAACTTGTGGCCGTTTGTGCAATCCACCACACATTTTTAATTCTACTTTCTTACTCTCTTGGCCTTTTTAATAGCTTCCTGTTCATGTTTCATGGAGGCAATATCTTCATCTCTCAAAGGACATTAATTGCAGGATGTACTTTGAAGTTTTCTCTGTTCTCTGCATTGTCTCTTTCTCTAAGTCCTTTCCCTCCACCTCCTGGTTTGCTTTGACCTCTGCCTTTCATATTGGAAATTCCCTTAACTACGTAGTGATCCTCGGCAGTCCATCCACATTAACAATCTGATTGGAAGCCGTGGGTGGGGATGATGGACTGGTGGGCTTCTGTGTAGGGTGAGTGATGGAGTGGCTGCTAGTTAGCTTTTCTGTGACGCACTCTCCCTTCCCCCAGATTGTCATGTCTGTACGTCTTTGCCTTAGAAGTGGTTCGCCAGATAATACCCTGCCTGGGAGCGGGGGGAGGGCATAAGCCCCCCCAATGACGTTCTGAAACTAGACGGACGAATGGAGCGGAGGATCTCATCTTCTCTGGGCCTGTTGTCCCTGATTCTAGAGCTTCTTTGATTCTCCTTCTCTGGATAATAAACCTCCCTCTGCTGGCCTGGATGTGAGAGGGGCTATTGTATTGGTTGGCTGGGCTGGATGGGGGTCAGGGACCCAGGGGTTCAGTGCTCCTTGTACAGACTTCCAAGCCATCCCCCCGTTTTCAGTCCCTGCCTCACTAGCATCTTCTGTGACACCTGGCCTCTCCCATTTTTGAATCTTGCAGGCAAATCAGCTTGTTTCTCTTTGCAGCAATTCACCCACATAGCGACCACCCCCAGCATGCATTTGGGTTTGACTTATTCCTCTCTGCTAAGTCACTGGCCATTTCTTTATCCACTTCCCTTCTTTGTTTATTGTGGCTCAGGGTTACAATATCTCCCAGTTTTCTCCAAGACAGAGGTTGTGTTCTGCTCTTGTTTTGGGGAGATTTTTTAACAACAGGAGTAGAAATGCCTTTAGTCCATCATGTTAAAGATACCATTTCATTTGATTTTTAAATGGGATAAACATCATTATCCTGAGCAGAAGCGTGTCAGCAATGTGGCTAACTCTCTCACTGGACGGCCTGTGTTATAACCAGACAGCTGTGTGTTCTGCTTTTACAGATACATTTGATACTGTTAATAAAATACCAAATTGTGTATTAAGGACAATACAGAGAGGTCATTGCTGGCCAGTCAGAGGGCAGAGAAAAGGGCAATCCAGGAAGACTTGGCAAAAGACCAGAGGGGGAAAAGCGGAAGGGAGGCGCGAGGCCAGTCTGTCCCAGCTATGGCAGAAGCGCCACTGTCCCCACAGCTCGCCCCTCCCTACCTGCAGGTCTCTGCTCACACGTCACCTCCTCAGAGTGGACTCCTGCCCACTCATCACTTTCTCCCTCCCAACTTTTCTTTATTTGTCCTCACCGACTGCCTGGCAATGGATTATATATTGACTTATTCGTCTTTAGTGTCTGTCTTCCCCACTAGAATGCGAGCTCCATGACAGAGGGAGCTTTTCTTTCCTACCTCGGTATGCCCGGTGCCCGGGACAGGGCCTGGGACATTAGCAGGTGCTCAATAGTTGTTGAATGAACACGGAATGAATGGTTGAAGGAATGCACAGGTTTCTGAGTAGGCGGGAGCTCTGAGGACCCAGACGGAGGCCCGGGGACAATGAGAGAGACTGGCTGGCCCAGACGGTGGGTCTCGAGCTGCCTGTCATGGTGGCCCCTGCACTTGAGGAACCACAGCTGCTTCCCCTCTAACAACCCCCTCCTTGGAGGCCAGGGGGCTGTGAGAAAGGGAGAGAACACAAAGTGCCTTTATTCGAGGGAGCGGATTCCGTCTCGAGACAAATTGTTACCTCCGAGGCCAGCAGCCGCCCAGCCGGCCCATCACCATGGCCTGCCTCTCAAGGATGTGGCCACAGGCCTGGCCAGAGCTGAAATTTCCCTGGAAACTAGTCTCCCTTTAATTAACAGGGAGAGCAACCAAGCCTGCTAACGGGGCAGGGTCAAGTTCATAAAGGCCCCAAAGGATCAAGGCTACCTTGTTTATTTTCCCAAAAATGTTCCCCTTTACTCAGAACAAGGGGGCGGGCAGCGGGCCCCAGGCAGGGAAAAAGCTTTAACCTCCAGCCTGCTCAGCTCAGCACGTCACAACTTAACTTGCATTTTTCTTAATAATTGCAAACTTAATGAAAAACTAACCTAACCCCAAAACAGCAGGGTCTCATGGTCAGCAGTTGGCAGGAGCCCCTGGCAGCTATGAGGACATGATGCAAAGGGTACAGAGGAACCACTGGAAGACAGGCGATGCTCTTCATCTGGAGACTGCCTCTCTCCAGGGCCAGCCTTGGCTCCCTATTGCCTTTTGCATGATGCCCAACTGTCTCAGCCTCTGCCTTAGAGCGGATTTTCCTCAGGTCCAATGTCAAGGACCTGGGAGCCACAGGGGAAGGGAAGTCGTCAGGTCATGTGTCGTGTGAGGGCTGATGCGGGTGGCGAGGGTGCTTGGGAGTTCTGAGAGAGCTGGAGGGAAGCGAGAATACGTCCTGGCCGCCATCTGAGCCCCCACTGGGTATGCCCGACTTGCCAGGAAGCTAGCCCTGGGAAGCAGGCACTATGATTGTCCCTTTTTTACATCCCAGGGTTTGAACCCAGGCCTGTCTGACTTTTAACCCTCATATTAAGCGCTCTGAAGGGAGCTGGGGGTAGAAACCAACAAGAAGAACAACAATGGCAGCTTCCATGGGTTTCAGACTTGCTTTGTGCCGGGCGCTGGGCCGGGTCCTCCACTGTCACGGTCTCTTTTAAATCTTACAGTAACCCTATGTGGTCGGTGGTGCTATTGGCCCATTTTACAAATGAGGCACCGAGCGTTGGTCAGGGAATGGCCCATGCTGTTAGCCCCTGAGGGTGATGCTCTGCAGTGAGTGGGGCCTGAAAAGAGTTTTGTGAGCTCCCCAAACCAGACACCTTGTCTTCTTCATTTTTATGTCCCCAGGGTGTAGAACAGAGCTTAGCATATAGCAGAATGTTTAATAAATATTCGTGGAGTGAATAAATGCATGGATGAAGGTATATGGACCTAGAAGGAACTTCCAAAGAAATCATCCCAATTCTCCCTTCCCTACTCCAGATGACCTCAACTTACCTTAAAGTGGACAAGGTATAAAGGGGCTTAAAGCCAGGCTGAGAAATAGGACTCGCAGTAGGGAGCCACAGCAGGTTCTTGAGAAAGGGAGTTCTAAGCTATCGGGGTCACTGTCTTCCTGTGTCTCCATGGATTCCAGGAGTTAGTTAAGATCAACGAACGTTTGGCCAGACGGTCAAGTAGGGGCATGTGTGTGCGTTGGGGGCAGAAAAGGATACTTCTCAGAGGTTGTAGGTCCCAAGCTAGCAATACTCTTTGAGTTGGCAGCTGAGAGTGCCAGGATCAGGCCAACCAGCCAGGCTTCTCAGCTTGCCCTCGTAAATCCCCGTCATCCTGGGGTGGGGACACCAAAACACGTATGTCCACAGCTGGCCTCCAGAATCAGCGCATCATCAGATCTTAGAACAATGAGTTCTCTGAAACTTTCAGCCCTGGAGTCTTGGGGACCCAGAAACGGCCATCTCAGACTCTGGGGCTGTAGAAACTTTCCAGTCTAGGATAATGGAAGTGTTGAAACATTTATTGAGTGCTTACTATGCTCCAGACACTGTTTACAAATATTAACTCATTTGGTCCTCGCAATGACTCCATGAGGTAGTAACCACTGTGTTCCTTACTTTATAGATGTGGAAACTGAGGCACCAGAAGGTCATGTAATTTGCCCAAGGTCACCTAGTTAGTGGGGGTGGGGCTGGCAGGAGATGAACCCAGGCCGTCTGGCTCCAGAGCCACAGTTCGCTGCCTCAGACACTTAAAATCATTGAGACTCAGAATTTTAGAATCATCGAAAGTGACATGGGCAGGATCTTAGAGCCGCTGAATCTTAAAATCAGGGCACTTTAGAAGCCACTGTCACTGACTTGTCACATTCTGCAGTCGTAAAACTCCAGCACTTTCCAATCCTGGACTTCCAGACTCTTGGGGCCTTTGAGTCAGAGAAGTTTGGATTCTGGGATTTCAGACCGACAGAAAGGACTTTGGGGTGCAGACCCATGTTCAGTCCTCTCATGTGGCCACGGGGAAACTGAGGCCCACAGAGGGGAAGGGAGGTGTCCAGGAGAGGCAGCGCCTGGCGGGCTCGGGGTTGGTGTGCAGAGAAATCCCAGCGAACAAAGGCCGGCCCTGGGCGGGGATCTGTTTGTGATTAGCAGCGGGTTTTAATGCTGCCGAGGAATGTGCCCACGGTCCGTTAGCCCGTCACCCCCGCAGGTTGCTGCCTCCCTTTCTCTCCGTCAGAAGCCCTCCTTGGAGCCTGCCCTCGCCAGCCTCGAGATCCTGTTTATACTGACGACAAATTGAATTTTCAGAAGTTGGCCCCCTGGAAGCCGGCTTGGTACACTGGAGAGTTTCTTTGCCTGCATGCTGTTTCTTGGGGAGAGGCCTGCTCTCCAGGAGCCCGGAGGAAACCCAGAGAGATTTAGAACCCTCAGATCACTAGCCCAGGAGGGAGGAGGGACAGGAACCTCGGGGCAGGTGGCGGGAGCATGGACAGACCCAGGGGCAGGAAGAGAGATGGAGTGTCCCAAGGTCGGAGGTGACCGGCCCACAGGGGCTTGTACTGCTCAGGCCACCCTTGGGGATGTGGATCCTCTTTTGGGGTCCTCAATCTCTCAGACACATCAATCAAATGGGCTTGTCCAGAGGACGGCGGTGTTGGGGGGTGGGTGGGAACCCTCATGCCCTGGGAGGTCATTAACCTGGAGCAGAAGCGGGGGAAGCGTGATTTCTGAAGCTCAGCCTCCTTGCGCTGCCCCTTGAAGGCGGAGGAAGGATGGGGGAGCCCCTGGGGCAGACCCAGTGCTGAAGGGTGGAAACCGCCTGGAGAAGATTTGGGTTCCTTCAAAAGCAAAGGTTCTCAAAGTCAGGTCTGGAATCGCTGGGGCCCAGAGGCCATTCCGGGGAGTCCCAGATCAAAACTATATTCACAACAACCCTGAGCCACGCCTGGCCCTTCTGCTGCTCAGTGGAGTTCTCCAAAGTTGACATGACATGTGACAGCACCATGGCTCTGAAGACGATGAAAAAATTCACAGATACGCACAAAACTCATGACGAACAAAACATCAAACTTTAAAATAAAGATGAGATCAATATTATTAATATTTCCTTTGGCCTCAGGCTCCAACATGGATTTTTCAAAATAATGCATTAAAATATTTATCTTGATTACTGAGATTTTTGGCACTCCTTAAATTTTACGCTGATTTAACTCATCCTGGCGCCAGCTCTGGATATAATCCACGTGGACAGAAGCTCTTTGGGGTCCTCAATAATTTTTAAGGGTGTAAAGGGGTCCAGAGGAAGAAATGTTTGAGAATCGTTGATCAAAGGGAGCGTGTTCCTGCAGCGCAAAGTACCCAACAAAGGAAGGGATTGCACTGCAAGGCACTGAGTCCTAAACACGAGCTGTGTGCAGACAGGGATGAAAGAACCAGGCCTGGGGACAGCAAGAGTGTCTAGCATCTCATCTGGATGCCTGCCGCAGCTGCCCTCTGGCCTCTTGTCGCTCCGCAGCACCCCCCACAGCTGAGAGATCTTCCCATTTTCCCACTTGAAACCTCCCACTGGTATCCCGTCACATTCTGAGCAAAAACCAAACTCTTCTCCATGGCCTAAGGGGCCCTGCGTGCCCGGTCCCCTGCCCCACTCCTAGCCCCCAGCTGGCTCCACTCTCACCATACTGGCCTCTTTCCAGTTCCTTGACATGCCAAATCCTCGCCCACCTCAGGGCTTTTGCACATGATATTCAATCTGCCTGGAATATCCTTCTTCTCAGGCTGTTCCTTTCATCCTCCTCAGCTTGATTGTTACCTCCTCCAGGGGGCCTTCCCTGACCACCCCAGAGGAAGCAAGATTTCTCCGACATCATCTCTCAACCTCTTGTCTGCTTCCTTCATACACATCATCACCATCTATTTTCTCTTTATTTGTTGGCACGGATGGTTCTCATCCGTTCTCCCCGTGAGACCATGAGCTCCTCCAGGGCAGGAAGCCTGGCCCTCCTGATGCTGGGTCCCACCCCCTGACATAGCACCTGGCGTGGAGAAGCCCCTTGAGAAATGTTTGTTAAGCAAATCAATAAATTCATTATGAATAAATGAATGAACAAGTAAATGAATAAATGATGAAACCAGCTGTGCGCTGATACGCATGGGCTCACCAGGAAGCCCAAGGCCATGCAGGTTGCGGAGACATCAGTAAAGCGCTGGATGGTGTGTGATGAAGCCTTAGGTGTGTTACATGTCTGTCCCACCGCCGTCAGCATTAACTGAGCAGGAGGAGAGAGAGAGTGGTCTGGCTGGAGAAATCCGCTAGAACTTGGATGAGCTGGGGCTTGACTATGAACCTCCAGCCTGGCTAGGGCAGCTGCCCGCCTGCAGTGTCCTCCCATCCTTCTCTGACGAGTCAGTCTACCCGCTGTCAGGGCTCAGCTCAAACGGCCCTGCCTCCTAGAGCCCTGCCCAACTCCTCGGGCCGGAGCGACCCACCTTGCTCTGGGTGTTCTTTCATTAGGACAACAGTCCTTGTCTACCATCCTGATTTACAAACATTAGCTTATAGAAATGTTGCGACAGCCTCCAGGCCATTGTCCCATTTTAGAGATGAGAAAAGGAAACGCCTGAGAAGAGCTTGTGTGCTCATGGAGGAGACCCATCCCAGGCTCAATGAACAGATCTCCGTGATGTCAGGGGTGACAGAGCAATGGTGAAAGATAACGCAGGGGAAGGGGCCAAGGGAGGCCTCTCTGAGGGGTCAGGTGGATGTGGGTTCAAATTCCAGCTAATAATATCGGCTAAAATTCAGGTAACTGTTATCCTAACAATTAGTTAGCCATTACTTCCAGGGTGTCTGCCCACTGCTCTGCCCCCCGCCGCTGGAACAGTGCTCAGCTCAGAGCAGGTGCCCCGTGGGCGGCGCAGGGTGAACCGGGGGCTGTCTGCACCAGCATGATGCGAACGATGTCTAAGATGCGTATATCTTAGTTCATCTCAGCGGGGGCAGGGCAGCGGTCATCATCATCCCCATTTTATAAAGAAACTGGAGCACAACCAAGTCCAAGACTAAAGATCTTACCCAAGAACACACAGCTGGCAAATGCTGGAGTCACAAGTGGATGCTAATCCAGGCCAGGCTGTCTTGCATCTTAGCTACTACCCCACACGGCCTTGCCCTACTTGCTTGCTGTGTGATCAGGGCACATTACTTAACCCCTCTGAGCCTCAGCTTATCTTTTAAAATGGTACCCGTGTCCCAGGGTTACCGTGAAAGTTCAATTCTGGCAGAGCTCGCAGACGCCTGCCTGACACAGGGTGACACCTCAGTTGGGGTGACCCGTTGTTGGCAATTCTGTCAGCCATCACGAAGCAAAAGGGCACAGAATCAAACTTTCCAAATGGACAAACCCCCTGTGATTTCTGGAAAGCCTTGGGAAACTTGCTCCCTTGTGGAGGCTGCAGAGAAGGCGGCCTTGGGGGTGAAACGTATGCCGTCCCTGCCCACGCGGGTGAGTTTGCAAACTGCTTCCTCTCCCTTAGGAGGGAGCGTTATGGCCCCGGGACCTCAGGCACCCTGCAAGAGCTCTGCCGCACCCTCATTGATTCTTCCTGCCCCATTATACAGTTGGCACCACTGAGGCCCAAGGGGGTCAAGGGACTTACGCTGGGCCCCACAGCGGGTCAGAAACAGAGTTGGGACTCAAACTCAAGGGAGGGTCCCAAAGCCAGCACCCCAGCCACTGTGACCAGTCAGCAAGGAGGGCCATGAAGACAAGGGCAGAAGAAGGCTGGAATGTTCCAGAGACCAGGACTGGGCTGCCCGGCTCTGCCCAGGCCAGGGCCACACCCCCCTCCTCTTCCAGCCGCTCTTCTGCCCCTCCCACCCTCGGGCTTCCCACACTGTTTTCCCTGTTTGGGAGGACGGGGACTCCTGCCACGCCTGTTGTTCTCTCCGATTCTGCGATGGACGTTGGCTGAGAGCTCTCAGGATAATACCTCTGAGGGAGTGGGGAGGTCAGGATGGAAAAGCTGCAGATCCCGCAAGGAGCTCTTCAGAGTTGTCCCCAGCTGAGGGGTGGAGTAGGGTACTTGCATCACACATCAACCAGTCTTTGGCCACGTGGCCGCCCCCGAGGAAGGGGGCGTCCTTGGGCGGGGCAATTCCCTGCAGCCTGGAGCAATTCCCGGCTGGGAGGCGCAAGTAGCCCATATTCCCATCAGCTGAAATGGGTGCTTGAGGGGATCCCAGCAGAGCCCCAGCATCCAGTCCACCTGCCCATCATTATCTGACCACCGTGACCACGACTATAGCAGCTCCCACTGATGGAGCACCGTCCACCTCTCAGGCACCTCGCGATGTGTAGGTGGATTCCCTTATTTCATCCTGCGACAACCACGAGGAGGAGCGCTGTTATCCCCACTTCACAGATGCAGAAACTGAGGCTCAGTGAGAAGAAGGGCTTGCCCAGGGCTACATGCCTGCAGAATGCTGTAGCTGGGAATCGAACCCGAGCAGTGGGACCTCAGGATCCTACCATTGTGCCTTATAAGAACCCCTTCCTTTAATCCAACTCAGCACTAGGTCCCTGGAGTCAAACCTCTGGCCCTCAAGGAGCTTACAGGCCAGTGGGGGAGTCGAGACATCAAATGTCTTGAGGTAGGTGTTGTGATGAAAGACGACCTCGGGGGAAAGGGGGGTGTATCACGCCCAAGGAGCCAGGAAGGGAGGCAAGTTTGGCCAAGGGGAGAGGCTCCAGCCACAGGGCCCTACATGACACAGCCCGCCCCTCCAGGAATATTTGCTGAATGGATGCATGAATGAATGAATGGTTGGATGGATGGATGGCTGCTGGCAGAGGGTGGGTTGGAAGATCCAGACAGGAGGCAGGGAGACCAAGGAGTCATCGAGAGCCACTGTCCAGGGGAGGGAGAGCAGGTCCTAACCCTGCAGGGAACATGAGGATGGAGCCATCAGAGAGAGCTGGGAGGTGGACCCTCCAGCGTTCAGCGACCTAGAGCCTCTATGGGCACCATCTCTCAGAATCCCAACCCCGCTCCCACCTCTTCGTGCTCCGTGCTGCATCCCCTGCCCGGGGCCCTTTCCTTCCCCCTCTGTATCTCCAGGCCTTGCCCATTTTCCCCTGCTGCCCCAGCTCTGCTTCCCCTGGGAAGTCTTACTGACAACACCTCTCTCCCTTCCTTCCCCTGCGAGGTCACTTCCCATGCCCCTCAGTGGAACCTTCCATTTGGAGAGGCCAGGGTTCAAATCCCAGCTCTGCAACCCTTGAATGCCGGGTGAGTTGAACACCCCTGAGCAGGGGTACGATGGGACGACCATGGAGCTGCATACCCCGCACAGGTGGCATCTCTCTGCCCCCATAGCGCCCACTCATTAGCCTCTGAAGGCAGCATCTGGTAGAAATCAGAGCTTGGAGTTCGGATAATTGGAAACAGGAATGGCATCTCCGGGGATGGTCCCTAAATTCTCCTGGAGCAGACAGCACAACTCTTCACAGAGGGGCTGCAAAGCCCTGAATTAAAGGCACCCTCAGAGCAAAAGCTCTCCAAAGCAAAAGAGTCGGACCCCATCAGAGCCCTGAATCCGGGGAACCAGGCCTTCCTGAGTGCCACACAGAAACAAACGAAGCCTGAGGAAGAGAAGGCTCCATCCTTGACTTGCTGCCCGTGGGAGGGACACCCCATCCCACACTGACTGCACCAGTTGTCTCCTTTGGTTGTGGGCAAACTGGCTGATGCAAAAAGGAGGCTTCCTGGACTGAAAAGCCCAGGCTGGAGCTCCAGGTACGGCTGGTCTAAGGGCACCAATGATGTCATGGGGGGGGGGGGGTTCGCTCCATTTTTCTGCTCAGCATGCTTCACAGTTGGCTTCATTCCCAGGGTCCCTCTGGAGGCAAGATGGTGGCATCAGGACCATGTGTTTGGATCAGTGTGGTCACACACCCACCCTGAACCAATCTTGGTGGCCAAGGAGTGCAACACCCTGCTTGGCTAAGGGCTGGGGTGTACACCCAGATTACACTGACCGAAGAACAGGGTGAGGTTCCCCAAACAGAAGCTGGAAGAAGGGGGAATGGATTCTGGGGAAGTCAGCACCCACTGTTTACCTGTGTAAACTAGGGAGCTGTCGTTTGCTTTGCCAGTTTACCGATGAGGAACCAGTCAGAGGCGAAGCCATGCTCACGGGTAGGAGGCGGTAAAGGCAGCCTTTGAACCCGGCTCCATCGGGCCCCAGAGCTGGAACTCTGAGGGGCTCCAGCATCCTGCTTCCCAGGCAGCGTCTGCTAGAAGCTGGACTTGGTGCAGGGTAATTAGGGGGAGGATGGCATTCGCAGGAGGCCTTCCCAGACACCCTCTCAGGCAGCCTGACACCGGCATCGTTGGCTTTCGTGAAAAGCACACCCAGAGCAAACCCATCCGGGACTATCTGGGGCGACAGAAGGGCTGGGAGGCAGCAGCCGCGGTCTGTGTGGCAGACCTCAGACCAGCCGGGCCTGGAGGGAGAAAAGACTCCCTCCCCACAGGGTCCGTGGGCTATTCTGAATAGTGGCAAGTAACATTGATGAAGCACATTCTTTATGGCCGGCACACTTCTAGGTCCTCTGTGTGTCTTTTTTAATCTTTTCAGTGGCCCTGTGAAGCTGGTGCCGTTATTAATTCCCATTGTTGAGTTGTGGAAACTGGGGCAGCATGTGGCCTCGGCTCAGAAGGAGCGCTCAGTAAGGGCCGCTGTTTATCGTTATCATCAGAGGATCTCTAAGCCTTGGATTCTGTGGGTCTCTCCAGGACTCAGTTTCCCCATCCACAGCTCTTGTGGTCTCTACCACATCATGGAACCAGCATGTTCTAATCCCTTTCCTCTCTCCTTTCCCCATTCCTCTCAAAGAATCAAAGGCCAGAGTTTGGAAAAGAGTCATCCTGACTTAGACTCATGGGATCACACCCCAGTGACCAGGGGAAAAGTCCACTTAGGTGTCAAGGAACAGCAGTGTTCTAGAAAGATTGCTGACTCTGAAGGCAGCCAGATCTGAATTCCAATTCTGGTACTGATACCACAGGCTGTGATGCGAAAGATGCCTCCAGAAGTCATGCAGTGAGCAACTTTCACAACATTTGGCGGGGGCCCAGCAAAATTCCATGTGTGTAAAATGAGAAGAATGGGTGCTGTCTCAAAGAGCTGCTGAAAGAATTGAAGAAGCCAACATTTACAAAGTGTTTATCATGAGGCCTGCTATAGTCGGTGCTCACAAATAAAGATAATTATAATATTGGCACCAAATGGTTTAATACAGAGCTCAAATTCAAACCCAAGTCTGATAGCCAGCAAAGTAATACTTTTTATTGTATACGTTTCATCACAGGACATAATATAAAGGCTGAAGGAAATGGAATGATTTATTTATCTGTATTAGTCCAAGGCAAAAAATTGGTGCCAGATTGCCCTGTGTTGGAAGGACAGATAGACGGGTGTGTGTATGGATGAAAGGATGGACAGATAGATGGAGGGAGGGATGGATGGATGGAGGGGCATGTGGACAGGGGAGTGGATGGATGGGGCGTAGATGGGTGGGCAGAAGGATGGATGTGGATTATTCGCTGGGTGGAAGAGTAAGTTGGTAGACAGTTAGGTGGAAGGATGGATGTGTGGCTATGTGGGCAGACACTTGCATGCTTGGGTGGGTAAATGAACAGGTAAGTGGAAGGGCAGACAGGAGGGTGAGTAGGCAGCTAGATGAGAGGACAGATAGAATAATGCTGACAGAAGCACTGGCGAGTGTCTCTGGCCTCCTGGCTACCTCCTCCCAGCCGCCTCTTCCAGTGGAAAATTAAAAATCATGGGCCCTGGGAAGACATTTCCCTGTGTGGTCTGTTAATAGAGGCCCAGAAAGGCCAGCAGAGGCTGGAAGCTCGCCCCCCGCCAGGACCCTGTTATTAGCCATGCTCTCCCACCCTGCCCTTGGGTAGAAGAATGAGCTGGTGGCCACTGAGGGGCTGGGCCCACCCAGGCCCCTCATTAAGCCTTATTAAACCCACAAAGTGGGAGGAAGGAAGGGAGGGAGCCTTCCTCCCAAAGGTCAGCAGTTGGAAAAAGAAGGTACAGATGCATTCTGCGGTGGTCGTCCATTCTCAGGCCACGAGGAATGTCAAAGTTTGTCTGGCCCGACCTGCTCCACCCCCATCTTGCAGGCTGGGAAACTGAGACCCATGTGGGAGAGGAGAGGGGCACACACAGAAGTCAAGACAGAGCCAGACTCAACCCAGGCCTCCCGACCCACGGACGGCAGCCTAGCCCACCCCTGAAGTCCACAGCCTCAAGACGGATCTGGAGAGGGAAAGCCTTAGCGTGAACGGGTCTCTACACATGCCAAGCCTGTGGGCCAAGCATTTTCTGTACATGAAGCCATTGGTCTCCTTTGTGTTTCCACCAGTAAAATGGAAATTATTTGGTGGTCCTTTCAGTGATTCAACAAGTATTTATTAAACATCTACTACGGGCCAAGTGCCGATCTAGGAGCTAGGAGTATGGCGTTAACCAGCTAAACAGGATTTCCACCATCACAGAGCTTACCTTCTAGAAAGGGACAGAAACAATAAACAAGTATACCAATAAAATATACTACGAAGAAAATCAAATAGGGATATGCGATATAGGGATATGGAAGGAACGCTCTTTGCATGGGATGGTCAGGAAGGCACTGTCTGAGAAGGTGACCAAGGCCAAAGTAGTCAATTGTCCATCAAACCCATGCTTCCCTTGGCTAGTATATGGTTGGAGCTGACAAGTGGCTGCCAAGGCAGGGGCAACATGCCCCAGCCCTCTCTGCATGCAGGCGTGGCCATGGGCCCAGCTCTTGCCAACGGGATGGGAGCAGAAGAGATGAGTGCCACTTCCAAAGCTAGGCTTTCAGAAGTCGGGGAGCTTCCCCCATGCTCTCTTTCCTTTTTCCCTGGCTGAACGCAAGGGACAGCAAGGTGCCAGGATGCAAGAGCCTGGATCCCTGCATCACCACGTGGAAGAGAGCCACCCATTGTGCTGGCACATCCATTACGTAAGTGAGAAATAAACTTCTAGAGCACTGGAGCTATTGCACATTTCAGGATCTCTTTGTCACAGCACTTGAGCCTAACCTAACGCATACCACGGTGTTTGAACTGCGACCTGAGGACCTGCAATGAACTAGGTGAGGGCATCGCAGGCAGACAAAATGGCAAATGCAAAACCCTCAAGGCGGGGCTGAGCTTGGCATCCTGGAGGGACAGAAAGGATACCACTGTGGCCAGAATGAATGGCGCCAGAGGTGAGGCACACTGGCAGAGGCCTCAGTCAGGAGTCTAGATTTTAGGGGCACCCACGGCGGGTGGGACTATAAGCAGGGGAGAAGTACTGTCTGGTTCACATTTTGAAATGATCCCTCTGGCTGTCGTGCAGAGATGAGCTGGCGGGAGGCAGGGGTGGACATGGCACCAGAGCGGGGTGGGTACAGTCATCCTGGTAGGTGACCACGGTGGCCTGGATGAGGCTGGGGGCAACAGAGGGAAGTGAATCAATTCCGGCTATAGTTTGGAGGGCTTGCCGATGGGTTGGTTGTGGAGGGAGAGAGAAACTAAATAATCCACAAACCGTCGAACAAAATCTAATGCAGGAGCCAACATACATTACTAGACACTTTGGACATATCTTTCCAGCTCACTTCTTCTCCCCTGGGAGCCTCCCAGCCGGTGGGAATCTTGCTTCTCATAACCTGGCACCTCCCCTGTTGCTGATTGGACTAGAGATGGGCCCCTGACTGGGGCCCAGCCAATCAGATGGCTGTCAGAGGTGTGGCTGGGGTGGGAATGGGGCCAGGCCCCTGGGTTCTCTCCTTGATAGAGACCCCAGGGGAATGGCCTCTCCAAGGGCCCTCTACCCACCCCAAAGGAGAGGTTGCCTAGCTGCAAATGGAGTCAACTCCCTCTCAGTCACAGCTGGAACCGCCAACAGCCAAGGGTGGAGACACTCGCCTTTGCAGAGCCCTGACCTGGCCAGCGGGGCAGGAGTGGGGCTCCCAGGGTAGAGGATGGGAGGGGCCGGCCAGACTTCAAGGTCCCCTGCTGGGCGGCCTGACCACTGCATTCTGTCCTTTGTGGATCTAGACAAGTCACTCCCCTGGGAAGGGGGAAGGAGCTTCAGTTCCCCCATCTGTCAGGTGGCTGAGTGTGGAAGATTGTGTTTTCAAAACATGCCACAAGGATATTTCCGTTCCCACATGCTCTTCAAGAACCTTGCCTCTCTCCTCCACCAGGAGGGGCGTGTCTATTTCGCTTCCCCTGCAATCTGGGCAGGACTTGTGACCGACAATGAATAGAAAGCAGCAGAGGTGACACTGTGTGGCTTCCAAGGCTGCATTAGAAAAGATGACACAGCTTCCCCTGGCTCTTTGTCTTGGAACCCAGTCGCCATGTTGCCAGGAAACCCAGGCCCCGTGGAGAAACCAGAAGTCGATGGTCAGGCTGACAGCCCAGCCGACGTTAAATGTGCAGGGCCTGGAGCCTGCCTGGGTTCAAATCATGACCCTCCATGAGTTCTTTCACCTCGATTTCTTTATAACATGAAGATGGCAATTATGGAACCTCCCTCCTACTGTTTTGTCAGGATGACACGAGGTAATCCATTTAAGCACTTAGAACAATGCCCGGCACATGGCGAGTGGTCAGTAAATGTGAGCTAGCATTAAGGCAGGAGCAAGAGCTGCAGAGTCCTCAACCAGGGCGTGGGCTTGGCACACAGTAGGTACGCAGTAAGCAGTCAGAATCCTTCCTCACTTTCTCGTACTCAATGTAACAAGTACCACCACCCACATGATGTTTACCTGCTCACATGATTATTGCCCCTTTCCTCCACCAGAATGTGAGAGCCGTGAGGGCAGGAATTCTGTTTTACTCTCTGCTTTATTCCCATGGCCTGGAAGTGCCCAGCACATAGTAGGTGCTATGTACCAACAATGAATATTTGTTGAATGAGTGCATTTCTAATTTTTATTTCCATGCTTGGGCACACAGCAAGTGCTCAATAAATGCCAGTCCTCCTCACCCCTACCAGCCTCTCCATCCTGCCAGCCCCATCCCTACGTGCTCTAAGGAGCCCTGTGGCACCCACTCGCAGCCTCCACTGACAGCCCAGGCCAAGTTCTCCGCTGACCTCTCAGCCCACCTCTCACCCTCTTCATCCTTCCTGCTGAGCAAACACCTTGTTCCCCAGCCCTCCCACCTTGCATGTGTGTCATGCAGGACTTGGGGAGTAGAACCAGCCCAGAGAAGAACCCCTACTTTCCTGCCCACCCCCAGGCCAGGCGCACTCTTGCGCCTGGACAGACCATGGAGATTTTCCATGTTGCTGAGAGCCCGGCAGTCAGATGCTGCCAGATGCTCCCCTGTCCCACCCCTTCTGGCTACAGGGGCTGCAGTCCCACCGGGGCCAGAGCCATCCCCTGTTCGTGATTCCGACATCTGTAATACTTTCCCCTCTCCTCACAGACCTCCGCCTCCAAATTCTTTCTGTTTCATTATTAGTATATATAAAAAATTAAGCTGTCTTAATCATTTTCCATATTAGCTGACAGCCGGCTCCCATATGCCTGGGAGTGAGACCATTTCTCCTGTGCCCCCCTCTCCTTTTCCAAAATAGCTAACCCTAAACAAAGCCCAGTTGTCAAAAATCCTCAGTCTTGGAACCTCCACAGCCCTGTCTCCTTGGGGTTCCATCTGGCCGGTATGGCCTGAGTCAGAAGCAAAGGATGGAGGTTCTCTTATGTCCCCAAACAGCACAAACCTCAGGGCTGGGCTGATCACAATGTGAATGCCCATGTTATCACTCACAAACTGGAAGTCTCCATTTTTGCTTTGACTGTCTTGTCCTGCCCAGGAAAGGACATGAATTCTGGAGCACACACATCTGAGTTCAAACTCCAGCTCTGCCATTTACAAGCTGTGCAACCTTGGGCAAGCCGCTTAACCTCTCTGACCCTCAGTTTCCTCATCTGTAAAATGGCAGAAACAATAGCACCAACTTCTCAGGGTTGCAACGAAGAGTCGAGAAGACTTTGATAACAACAGTTAACATTCAGTGCACCCTGCTGTATATCAGGCCCTGCACCAGGGGCCCCTACCTGCATCCTGTCATTTAATCTGCACAACAACCCTCTTTACAGACAGGGAACAGAGGGCCTGAGAGGTTGGGAATCTCCTCTGAGGACAAGCAGCCAGGAGGTGGAGAAGCTTGTATTCTAACCCAGGTGTCCTGGCCCCAAGCCCTACATCTTCAGGACCCCTCCTGGTGCCGGCCCTCTGCAGGTACTCCATAAGAACTCAGCCCCTTCTCACCCAGCTTCATCTTGGTCTTTCCCTCTCTCTTGGCCTTGAAACCTGGGCCCCAGGGACTAGCAGCTCTGCTGTGTCCTGCCCCCACTACCATCCCCCTGCTAGGCTGTGGACACCAGGAGGGTAGGTAGGGGCTCACGGCCCATGTGTGGCAGACTCCGGTGGGCCCAGCTCCTTTCTGGCTGCCATCAGGATCACCTGGGAGCACTTAACAGTGTAGACACCCATGGCCATCCCTGAGGTTGGAGAGAGAGAAGCTCTGTGTTGAACTTGAACTGAATGAGGAGTCCCAAGTCAGAAGGAGATAGACTATTCTGCTAGCCCTCAAACGTGAAGACTATTTTTGTTTTTGCTTAACTGTGAACCAAACTGATATGTTCTTCTTTATTAAAAAAAATGAGTGAGACTGTTCATAATAGAAGCCTCCAATATATCTCCTAGAATTTAACCAAAATATCCCAAACAGAACTTAGCTAAAATAGCCGCACCTTCTTAAAATATTGATATTGACACGTCACTACGACTTCTAATCTTTCCTCTACATCCTTGATCCATACCCTGATGGTTCTGGTTCCTCTATATTCTGTATTCTTTCTGGGCCAGACACTTTGCGTGAATAATTTCTCATCCTTTCTGCAGCCCTTTGTGGGGCATACCACTGATCTCCATTTTACAGATGAGGAAATTGAGGCTTAAAGTGGTTAAATGATCTGTAAGAACAAAGAAAGGGATTTGGACCCAAGTCCCAGCTGCAGAGCTGCGTTTTTGCTATCGCAGCCTCTGCACGGTTCCCAGGGAGGCCCCGTCCCGCAGTCCTGACCCAGGATCCATGGACACTCCCTCCTCGGACCATGCTGGTCTCTGCCCTGAGAGGCAGCGTCGTGTCCAGACAGCTGGGTTCAAATCCCGGCTCAGCCACTCGCTAACCACGACCCTCGGGCCGGGCCACCGCCGCAGCTTCTGTGTCTTCTGTCCGGTAGAAATACCCTCCCCCCCCTTTTAGGGCTGTTGCGTGAATGAAGCCATCGTGGACCTAAAGTGTCAGCACAGAGTGGCTAGGACTCTCATTTTCCTTCTAAGTCCCCCAGCCCAGTGTGGAGTGGGGTGTAGAGAACAGGTGCTCAAGAACTGCTCACCGCTAGTAAAAGAGGACTTGGAAGAACAAAGACAAGAGGCTGGAAAGAATATTAGAGTGTTGGCAGTAGATCCCTCTGGGGATGAGATTATGGGTGATTTTGTCGTCTTGTGATTTTTTCCCCAAACTCTCGGCTTGGCAGTATATTGTACTGTGTTTCCCAATTCTATGATGCTATGAACCGTGAGATGCACCATCAACTTAGATTTTTTCAGAGGAAAGAAGGAAACCGTATCCCATGGACTTGTAAGACTTCAGATTTTAGGAAAGTTAAACTCTGTTGGGGAAGGTGTCAGAATCGAGGAAATACATTTGTAATCGCGTAATCGAGGGGGTGGTCTGCAGGGGAGGGGAGGTGGGAGGAGGAGAATCTTTAAAAGGAAGAACAGGATCCAGTGAAAGTTCCATCGCTTTCCAGTACCCAGGAAATCAGCTTAATCCTGCTGGCACACACCTGAGCGACGTGGGTCCTTGAAAATAAGTACGGATACCCCGGCTCTGTCCGGGTCCTGATGACCCAGTGTGTCTGGACTGGGACCTGGGGGCTGGGGCCTGTGTTTTAAGCTGAGAGGGCAGGTCCTGGGCACTGTGTTGGATGCAAATCTCCTCCTCCGCCTTCTGTCTCCATCATACAGATGAGAAATCTGAGGTCCACGGGGGAGGGTCTTTAGGACCCTCCAGCTTGAGTCTGAGCAACTGATCTCCTCCTTCACCCAAAGGGTCTTTCTCACCCCGCCCCTGCCCTTCTCTCCCTCCTTGCTCTGTCTGCCTAGAGCTCTTTCTTCCTCCCTCCCTAGGGGAGTGTCCCTGTTCTTCATTAAGGAGACTCGGGGTATTTTTGTCTCTTTGAGTACTGTATTCTATTGCCAGCAAATAACTTTAAATAGAAAAAACATGCCCAAAATTAAACGGGAAAACAGAAAATAAATAGGAAGGGTGGGTTGAGTGTCAGCCTGCTCTCCTAGGGAAGAAGGTGGGCTCCCAGGCTGCTTTCCCACCTCTCTGAAACGGAGGTCACAGCCCCACCCCTGGGTGTGGGAGGATGAGACAGGAACCGCACACACCCAGCACAGTCCGCAAGAGCCTCTACTCATTGTGACCTCTGAGGTCACCAGGCACACTCGCTGCTTTGGCTTTTGAGATAATCGTGTAGAGAAAGTATCAAGGGACCCAAAGCCCACCAGCTGACATTTCCCAACCAAGAGCAAGTCTAGAACATGCCATCAGGTGTCATTTTTCAATAGGTGCAACTTTATGAACATCCCTCCGCTCCTGCGCTGATCCAGCTGTTCACAGCTAGTGACCTTCCAAATGCCTAAAGCCATGTGATCCTTCGGCTCCAGAACTTTCCAAAGCTCCCCAAATGGGACGTCCACTTCCTTTTTTCCTCTAATTGGAAGTCAGGTGCAGAGAGTCGGGTTGGTCATACCCCTGAGCTCCGGCCTCACTTTTGTTACTGGTCGGTGAGACCCCTCCCTTGCTCTGTTATTTGTCCCTTTCATGCCCATCCCTCCTCTCGTCTTTCCTCCACCTCGGCACCTTCTCTAACATGTCTGGTATGTGTCTTTAAATGTGCACATGCCCGTGGAGACTATGCAGTGTTGTTTTCTGCATGCATGTTTTTAATTTACATAAATGCTATTAATATCACTGTTTCTTGCCTTTTTCACTCAACACTTAAAGATCTAGCCTCCATGTGTGTGCACCTATCGCTTCTAACTCCCGAAAAGTCTGCAAAGGTGGACATCCTGCAGGCTTTACCTGCCTGCTCCCCTGGAGCTGGAGGCAAAGGTTGTCTCTAACTACCCACCATAAACCTCTGGACCACTTGTCATGCAAGAGGACTTCACAGCTTCTGCCTGTTGCATAAGCCAGGCATGGTTTAGTGACAAGTGGCAGATGCCTAACTCAAGCTGGTTTAAACATGAGGGACAAACAGCATAGATTTAGATGTTCACTAGCAGTCACTGCTCATTAAGTGTCGCCATCTCCTTCCAGCCTGAGCAACTCCACGCTCCCAGCACCCTCCCCCCCACCTTTCACAACAGGCAGGGGAAGAAAAGTGCCCACAGCAGCTGCCGGTGACTGCGGGAACCACGGCCTGGCCTGCGTCCTTGATGGCGGGGCCCTGGTTTTGTCCTGTGTTTCAGAGGAGGTGGGCTCCAGGCTCAGGGGGTGAACCTGGTCTGAGGCACTACTTCTCAACCTTTTGTCATTATTGTCCCCTTAGGAGCCGTTTTAGACATTCTCCTAGTTGTGCCCCCATGAAATTTTAATACCACAGATATACCGTATATCTGTTTATATACTATGACCCTTTGGAGGGCCACAAACTAATGTTATATCTAAGATTTTTTTTACCTCCCTCACCAAACACATTTTCACCCCCTTGAGGCAGATACTGCCCCCATTGAGAATGCATCGACTGAGGCAATTTCCCTGGCCAGTAATTGGTTAGAACGTGGGCAGGTGAGGCCAATGTAGATGACAGATATGAGAGCCACAAAGGAGGAAATAGTCCCTTTTCCACCTTTGGTCTTTATCATGGTTGGGTGTGATGCCCGGATCTGCAGCAGCCATCTTGTGACTGTGAGGACAAGGTTGATGTGCTTCAGTGGTCACAAAGGAGACAGAGCCGAAGCCATTGATCACATTGTTGAACCACCAAAGTAACCGTCCTTGAAGGTGCCCCAGCCAGGAATTCTCCATTATGTGAAATAGCGCATTTTTTTTTGTGTAAGCCTGTCCAGCTGTTTTGTTGTTTTGTAATTGGAGCTGAGGGCGTTCTAACAGATTCTGTTCTCCTTCCCATAAGTTCTAGCAAATGTCCTGAGGCAGAGGCTCAATGGCGTTGATGAGCCTGGCTAGGTCCAGAACCCATCGCCAAACCAACCATGAGGCAGGCTTGAGTCCTGTGCCCACCCACCCCAGTGGCTTAGGGGTAAGAAGGGGTCAACCCCACTGGACAGAGTGGGGGCTGTTCCTCAGAAGGAGACCAAGGAGGTATTTCCAAAAGGGGTCATGAATGCTGGGAGGGCAGAAACAGCAGCTGAGTTCCCCACTCACATTGTCCCTTCGGCATGAACACCTGGCCCCCAGCCCTACACACTCACGTTACTGCAGCCCACAGCTTCCTCCGCCGGAATCTCTGCCCACAGCTGAGGTCATCCCTTCCACCCTGATGGTGCCCGCAGGGCACTGAGAGTCTACTTCCGCCCTTGAATGTCCAGTCTTCGTGGCATGCGACCATCCGTCCAGCCAGCAATCATTAACTAGCGCTTTCTGTGGCCATCCCCAGGCCTTGGGGCACCAAGAGTAAGACCTGATTCCTTTCGAGTACTTCACAGTCTGAGGGAGGAAGCAAGACTCACAGGCATTCATTCAATGCACATTCATTGGAGCCTTCTCTTAGCTGGTTCCTGGGGTGCAGAGGTGTGTGAGATATTCCTTGTCTTCAGGGAAAGAGGGAACTCCCCAGCTGGGGGAACAGGCAGACTGAGAACCAATAAGTAAGATGTATAACAAGGTGACAAGCCACCACCCATGGCTCTGACTAGGAAGAAACGACAAGATGCCTTAGACAATCTTGGCCCCGGGGCGGTGGGGGGTGGGGGAGGGGGGCTGGCAGTGCACTGGCTGTGTAGGTGCCACCTTGCCTGGCCACCTTTTCCTGGGGGTCAGGTGCAGCGGATGCCTTTGTGGCCTGCCCGAGGCCACCCTTCAACTCACTCCCGGGGTTGCTGAGCTCGTGCCCGGGGGATCTGCTTGTGGAAGGAGACCTGGATCTGACGGGAAGGAGATGGAGGTGCCAACACCAGGCGTCCAGGAACAGAGCTAATGCTGCAGGTGGGGTCTGTGCGGCAGACACTAAAGAGTTTGGGGCGGAGGGGGTTTATTAGGGATCCACGTCTGTGGAAGGCAGGGGAAGGAAGCAGGACTGAGCAGCAGGCCCAACAAGGCCTTGGCCAATGCAGCGAGGAAGCCGGAAGCAAGCACTGCCCTTCAGAGTGTCCCCGAAGAGGCCTAATTGTCAGGACCTTTATCCCCACCCCACTCATCCACCAGAAGCAGGCCATCCCAGGAAGGCCCGACCTCCATCCTCCGTCAGAGCGGCCTGAAGTGTCCCTGCCTTCAGCCATAGAGTCCTCCAGGGTCCCCCCTCAGCTCTGAGCACCACTTTATGGGGGGTCACTTCTTTAAAAGGGGTTCTGGGCAGCACACCACAGTGACCACCACAATTAGGGAGACGTGCCCTGGGGGACCAGGGTAGCCCAAACTAAAGTCTAGAGGAAAGGAACCCCTGAAAAAGCCAAGTTGTATTGCATGGTTCATTTTCGGAAATGGGAAGCTAAATCTTTGAGACTGCCCGAGCAACCTCTGATAGAATCCTTCACCCAGCAAGCAGAACAGAGAGGGAGCACAGGACGATTGCCGATCCAGTTAAAAAGAATGGGGCAGGCGTCGGCCCCACGGCCGAGTGGTTAAGTTCACAGTCTCCGCTTCTGCAGCCTGGGCTTCCCTGGCTCAGATCCTGGGCGCAGATCTAGGACCACTCGTCAGGCCGTGCTGAGGCGGCGTCCCACACAGCAGAACTAGAAGGATCTACAACTAGAATACACAGCTATGTGCTGGGGCTTTGGGGAGAAGAAGAGAAAAAGATTGACAACCGATGTTAGCTCAGGGGCCAATCTTAAAAAAAAAAAAAAGGGACAGAACTACCCTTGCAGACCTGAATGGCTCCCTCGTCTTTTGTCCCATGGCAAAGGGCAGGGGTACAGGACCAGGTGAGAAACTAGAAACTATCACATAATCTACCATGACACAGATGTTTCCTGGTGAAGCCCATCCCTCCAGCTTCATCCCACAGCCCTTCCTCACTGGCCCAGCATGCTCAAGGTCAAGTCCTCTGACCTTCGGTCCTTGGCAGCCTTTCAGTCTTTTGGAGACACTATACTTTTTGCCTGAAATAGTCCTTCCCCACCCCCACTCAGACCTCAGTGGAAACGTCGCTTCCTCAAAGAGCCTTTGGGTCTGTGCAAAGAGATATGCATGGATGCGGGCCTTGCCTCCATCCCATTATCCAGGAGACAGTGACCCCAGGAACAAGCACGGGTGGGTGAGCCAGGAGCCCAATCTAACATTAGCCCCGCCTGTTACTGACGAGACCCTAGGAAATCTCATCTCCTTTCTATTTCTCCGTTTTCCCTTCTGCGAAAGCAAATCAGAACACTCTCCTATATCAGTTAGGAAAGATTACAGCTGCAAATAGCAGAAACCTCAACTCATAGTTGCTTAAAGAATATCTCACAAACAAGAAGCCTGGAAGCAGGAAGCTCCAGGGCTG
This sequence comes from Equus quagga, assembly GCF_021613505.1. Classification (NCBI taxonomy): domain Eukaryota; kingdom Metazoa; phylum Chordata; class Mammalia; order Perissodactyla; family Equidae; genus Equus; species Equus quagga. The sequence goes on along the minus strand of NC_060278.1, from coordinate 83,404,833 downwards.
GTTTACTGGCAGAGTGATGCTATTGAGGACCCAAGCGCTCACTCGCACACTCTCTCCCCCTCTTCATCCCCTTCCCATTCTATTTCTACTCTACTGGCTACTAACCATTTGTCTTTTGTCCACAGGCTTGGTGCCTCATGGTCACAAGATGACTGCTACAGCTCCAAGCATCACATTCATGTTCAAAGCTAGAAGAAGCTTTGAAAGGAGGGGTGGCATCTATGAACTTCGCTCACGTGTCTGTTTTATCAGGAAACAAAATATCTTTCCCAGAATCCTCCCAGGAGCTTCCCCTTACATCCCACTGGACAGACACGGGCCACATGGCCACTAGAGTAAGGAAGGAAAGTGGTAATGCTAGATGGAGCTTTTATCTTTGGCTTCCTTCATGGGAGGCAGCCAAGGAGAAGCGGGTAGGCACTGGCTCCTGGGTAATCAACCACGGCATCTGCTTTCCACCTCACAGGTTCTTGTGAGCATCTGGATTTGCTAGGAGCACCCCGAAGGGCCAAGAGCATCATAGGACAACCTGGCTTTCTTGTTGTTCATGATCTTTTAAGAGAAGTCAGTGTTGGAAGAGAACAATAATACTTAGCACTTGTTTAACATCAGACTTTTCAAGGTGGAGAGAAAAGGAAATACTGACCAAGCACAGTCCTAGTCCCGAGACTATGCCACAGGCTTCACTGCAAGCCCCCTGCCTCCCCGGTGTCCCCTTCCATCCATCGGGCTGAAACAGCCTCTGCCGGGCCTCCCAGGATCTCCACGCTGCCTGAGCCTGTGTGCGTTTGCCTGGTCGTATATTTATTTGAACCCCCTCAGCACTCATGTTATTTCCTTTGACCGGTCAACTGTCCTCTCCTTGGTGCCCGAGCCTGTTTGGGCTTTTGTAGTTGCGCAGCCCAGGCTGCTCCTTCTCAGTCTCGTCTGCTCCTCCCTGACCTGGTTTCTAAGCGCAGACTGACTCAGGACTCACCTGAGCTGCCCTCCTCTTGTCCCAGCCCCCCACCCCACCTGTCTCAGTGCTTCTCAAATCTCAGCATGGTCAGCACCACCTGGAGGGCTTGTTAACCCAGAGACCGCCGGGTCTCACCCTCATTGGGTCCGATTCTGCAGGTCTGGGATGAAACCTGAACGCTTCTGACAAGTTCCAGGTGATGGTGATGCTGCTGGTCCAGAGACCACACCTGGAGAGCCACTCACTGTCCACAGCCTCGGTTCTCAGCCTTGGCTGCATGTTGGAATCAGCTGGGGAGCCTTAGCATCCCAACACCTGGGTCCCATCCCCCAGAGATCCTGCGTTTAATGGTCTGCATTATAGCCTGGGCACCTGGCGTTTATAAACCTCCCCAGATGACTCCACCGTGCACCCAAAGTTGCGAGCCGCTGGTTAGGATGCTACCTACCTGCTGATGACTCCTCAATTTATTTCCCTCTCCTAGACTTGTCCCCTGAGTTACAGCCCAGAGCACCCAGTCACTCATCAGCATCTCCACCTGGGTGACTCGCAAGCGTCTCAGCGTTAACACATCCAAAGGGGAGCATGCTCTGCTCTGTCTTCCCCAGGTCCCATGTGCAGTCCTCCAGCATGTCCTGTCAGTTCAACCTCCAGAACACGTCCCCCAGTTCTCCGCTCCCCTCCGCCTGCACTGCTAACACCGTCCACTCTTTACTCCCTCACCAATGCACCCTCCACACAGTGGCCAGGTAGTCTCTGAAAATCAAACCAGACCATGGCACACCCCTACTTAAGGGCCTGCAAAATTTCTCCTCACCCTTGGCACAAAATCTCAGCTCCTGCCCCCTTCTCACCTTCATCTGTTCCACTCCCTCCCCGGCTGAGGGGCTCCGACCATGCCAGCCTTCCTCCTGTCCCTCAAAAGCATCCAGTTATTTGGTTACTTGCATGTGCTGTTCCATCCACCTGCACGTCTGTTTCCCTGGGTCTCTGCTTGGTTAGCGACTCCTCATCTTTCAGGTCTGTTCATGTGTCGCCTCCCCAGAAAGAACAACTCTGACCCACCTACTATTCTTTGTCATCACGCTCTATATCCTTCCCAGCACCTGTGAGCCTGTGGTTATTTGATTCATAAACTTGCTGGTTCCTTGTCTTTCCCACTAGACTGTAAGCCCCTCAAGGGCAGAAACCTTGTCTGTCTTGTTCGCAGCTCGAGCCTCCGTGCCCAAAAGAGGGAATGAGGCATATTGGGAGCTCAAAAAATATTTAGGGGAGGAGGAAAGGAGGGGAAAAGAGGGAGGGAGGAGAGAGAGAAAGAGAAGGAAGGAGAAAGGAAGGTCTGGCAATACTCAGAGCCCAGGATCTAGCCACCACACCCTGCTCGCTTCCACCCAAGAAATGCTTCAGATCAGAGACAAGATCTCAAGTCTCCTGCCTGATCATTCAGAACTGCTGCTTCTAGAGAGACAGAACATTCAACCAGCAGAACCGAAAGGTGAAAACGCCTGTGAGCTCCCTGACAGCAGCAGCCACGGTTTGTTTTCTCTTTTAACCTTGACGCGTGCACGACCCTGGCCCCAAGTGGGTGTTCAGTATGGTTCATGAATGATTTGCATGGCATTTACCCCATGGAAACCTAAGATAGTCTTGTCTTGGTTTCCCCGTTAGATGGGGCAAGTAGTTCTGACGTCCCCTCCCACAGGGCTGCTGCCAACCTGAGGAACCCATCCTGGAAGAGAGGACTGGCGGCCACCTCCACTTGATGGGGTCGCCCCGCTGCCCTCGCTGCAGCTGCAGCCCTGAACTCCCCGGGTGACCCCGGTGGGCCAGCCTGTCCGGGCAGCAGGAGCGTACCCTCAGTTATGAGCACTCCGCAGGAGGATGTCTAACCGCCTTCACTAGCACATAGCTAATCCCCCAGGGGGCTTCTTCTCATTAAAACTCAAACCGCAATTATAGCTGTGCCAAAGCATACGCACATGGTGCCACTTAAAAGGGACAGATTTACAAGGTGTTAACAACTCCAGAGGCAGCCCTGCCCCAGCACCAGGTGCTACAAATCATCAAAATTGGAACCAAATGGGTCGCTGGGGCTGGAGATACAATATCCAGTGGGGCCTGCTGGGTGGTTCTGAGAAACTTATGAAGATTATTTGAAACACACTAAATATGCTCCTGCCACAGGGCCTTTGCACCTATGATTTGCACTTAAATCTATGAGATACATAAATCATAGATTTGTAATGACTCATGATGATAATATAAATCATAGATTTAAGTATAGTTTATCATTTTCAATCCTAAGTTTTGGCATTTTTATCCTAATTGTCACTCAAACTGTCTCATCTTTGGCCAGTACGAACCTCTTCAAGTTTTCCCCGAGTCCTTTTGACATATTTCCGTTAGTCTTTATATCTAGTAAAATTTCTATGTAGCAGTACATATGACAAAATATTCCAGGCTTTTCTTGACCTCATTTCCTGCCTCGGACCCAGAACAGCCATTTCTCCAAGGAGTCCTGGTTCCTTTTAATAGGAAATGGTATTTCAGGATGCTAATCTGGATGCTAGGGATGCTCATTGCTACTGGGCTTGTCATTATTTCTAGACCCCGTCAGTGGACAGAGCTATAATATATGTCTATAAAATAACTCATGGGTTCATATCGGTGCTTTCCATTCGAACTCAGAACTCAGGCTGCTTATTTAACTTCTTTACAACATATTGGTATCTTCTTTCTTACACACTGAGAACTCTAGTTATTAACCTCACAGGGGATGATAGCAATAGTCCATAATTAGTCATTTGCTTGATCCCATGCTACACACACAACAGTCTTAGATTAATAATACAAATATTATCACCATTAATGATAATGACGGAGAACAGATTTAAAGTTTTTTGTGTGTGCTATCCCGTCCCCTTTCCCATTTTTAAGTTTACATGATCAGATGGAAAGCCTTTAATGCTATATTCTCTTCCTTTCAACTATCACCTGGTCTTAGTTCTCTAAGTCAGTCCAGATCAATGCTCACCACCAGTCTTTATTCTGACATCTCTCAATTCATTTTTGTTGTCTGAAGCTCATTTTCTAGTCGAAAGGCTCATGGATACAAAATTCCCCCGGTTCTTGTATGTTGACAATAGTTTGTGCCCTTTATATTTGAAGTGAGTTTTGATGGATACAAAATCCTTCATCATTTTCTCGAAGACATTAAATATGCTGCTCTATTTTCCTCTACCATAAAGTGTTGCTTTCAAAAAAAAAATCTGATGGCATTCTAATGTCCTTTCTTTGTGTACAAACTCTTTTTGACTAGTTACCCAACTTTTCTATATTTTTCTTTAAAGTCTAGTAATTTGAGTGGAATATGTCTTGGTCAGCCAAGGTCATTATTGTCAGGTGTGTAGTGTTTTCTTTCAATATATAATTTCAAATTTGTTTTTTGCTTCAAAAAATTTTCCCGAATTGTAGTGTTTGGTGTTTATTCTGTTTGGTTTATTTCCTTTCAGTTCCTCTTTTAAGTATTCCTATCATCCATACGGTGTATCTTCTTTGCTTCACAATATGTGCCCCTTTCTTGGAATCTTTTTAATGTTTTTCTTCATTACTTTTTGATTGTTTAAGAACTTCCCTCCTTTTTCACCTTCTCTTTCTCCTAAGGTTTTATTTATCATGTTGATTCACTCCGTTCCTTCTAGTTTAGATTTTATTTTTTAATGGTGTTTCTTTTATTTCTAAATATAACTTCTGAGTTTTCCCTAATGTCTTTTAGTTCAGTTGGAAACAGCACACTGTCCCTGTCTACTTTATGAATATGTTTCTCTTCAATGCTTTCATATCTGCAGGGATGTTACTGTCCGTATTCTTTTTTTTTGTAATAACTTTGTACAGGATTTGACCTTGATACTTTCTAAGGTTCATGTTTATGTCAAATCAGTTTACCTGAACAATTGGAAGGAAGCCACTTAGAATAAACCCACAGTTCAGGGGAGCTTTTCTAAATTCTCCAAGCTTCCTCTTTTGCTGTCTTTGTATAATGTCGAAAAATATGGTGGCTTGCTTTCTGAGATATGCTGGTTTTATTCCTCTCCCCGCTTTAGGCAGGATTTTCTTTTTCCTTCATCTCTGTCCTGCGCAATTTTGAGTGCCTGGTGCTATTTGGGGTTTAGCCTGCCTTCGGGTCTGTCCACACAGGGCACACACCTCAGGCTCTCCCAGCACAGACCCCACAGCCCACACGTCTCGTGAGTGTTGGGGTTTCCCCACGGTGCGCTCATAGGTGGAGTTAAAGGGAACACCTCTGGACGTGGCTTAGCCAGAAATGTTGCCTGTGGGTTTGGCTCACTCTGCATCTGCTCTGTTTTCGTGTGGGGTTTAGGAAGATCCAAACGCTAGGCTTCTATCATTGCTGCCATCTTCCCAGAATTTTCCAAGAAATTTTAAATTTGGATTGGATCAAATTCAAACCTGGGTCTTTAATGCTGGGCTGGAAGGTAGACATCAAAACAGGCTGTGGTTCCTGTTGTTTTTGACACAGAATTTTCAATATTTTCGATTAATTGTCGCCTTTTAACAACAGCAAGATTTGGAGTACAAGTTCAGATTTCTGAGTTCTCTGGGAAAACAGAGACGTTCTGGATACCCTGGGCCCACCTTTCCATGTGGCAGCGGTGGGCGGGACCACACAGCACTGACCCGTCCAGCGGGGTCTGCTCTCGGGTTCGCACAGCCCCTCCCAGCAGGCTTCCCTTATTTAGGTGACCTGCTTGGCCTCTTAGGATTTGAGTTTACGACCCCTGAGCTATGGGGACTCTGGGTGTACTAATTTCCCATGGCTGCTGTTACTAATTACCATGAACTGGGCAGCTTAGAACAACAGAGATTTACTGGTTCACAGTTCTAGAGGCCAGAAGTCCGAGAGCAAGGTGTCAGTGAGGTCATGCCGCCTTCGAGGGTGCCAGGGGAGGCTCTGTCCCAGGCCTCGCTCCTCAATTCTGGCCCTTCCTTGGCCTGTGGCAGCAAACTCCAGCCTTGACGTGGTGTTCTACCTGCGTGCATGTCTGTGTCAAGCTGCCCCTTTTCCAAAGGATATTGGTCATCTTGGATTAGAGGCCCACTCGAGCCAGTTTGACTCATCCTAACTTGACCAGTTACATCTGCAATAAACCTACTTCCAAAGAGGTCCCATGCTAAGGTCCTTGGGGTTAGGATTTCCACGTATGAATTTGGAGGGGACACAACTCAACTCCCAATACTGGGTTTCTCCAGTTTCTCTTTGGGAGAGAGTCCATAAGCCCCAAAGTCCCTTGAGGCCCCAGAAAAACCTCAAACCCAAGCCCGCTTCTCTCCGAGCGTTTGAAAGGGAGACACACTCCCATTGAGAGTGGTACCACATCATCGGTGTTTCTCAGAGGCAGTTTTGAGGGTCCCTCCTCAGCCTGCTGCTGACCCAGACGGGGAGAAATCTCCAGATGAACCCGATAAGGAGGCAGAGCAGGCAGACAGGAGCAACCTTCTCTTCCAATGAAGTCTGAGCCCGCACCAGCCCATGCTGCAAATTAGTCTCTCTTCACTTGGTGTTCTTAGATACCACGAATGGCCCGCTGAGTCAAATCCAGAAAGGGCAAGGTATCCAGCCAAGGTCACACAGAGAGATGGGGAACCGGACCCACCTGGATCCAAATCACAGTCCGGAGTCATCACATAATATGAATCAGCCTCAAAGTATGGATTCTAGAAGGGAGCTTGGGCAGACCCGTGACCTTGGCGATGTTTGTTTCACAGGATCCCCACTCCCCCAAGTTCAACACCCAGCTGAACTGCCCGCTGTGCCCTCTGCCGCAGTGGGACGAAGTCACCGTGACAGAGTTGTGGCCAGATCCACCAACATCTGTGCTTTTATTGACTCCTTATTTTTCTTTAGATTCCTTTTTTTCTCTATGTAAATAAAATCTTAAAATATATTTAAATAGATGTACTTAAAATTTTTCAAATCACAGCACAACTATACATGGGAAAGCAGTACCTATTCCTTGTTAAGACTAGAAGGTATCTGTAAGAGTAAATAACTCTCAAAACTAAATATTGTTAACGGCTTGCTAGATGCTGTTGCCTACCTGAAAAATTTGAACCTGAGGCATGTTCTCTCTTTCTTAAAAAAAGATTAGCAAGTGTTGTGGATACGTTGAAATAGCTGAGACTTTCTGCTTGGCGTTATCAGGACTGAAGAAGAACTGGAAATGGAGTAACAGTGCCCCTGTGTGATTCAGAGCTTTTCAGGGTCCCGTCTGAGTCCTGCCCAGGTCGCTGTGGGTGCACCCGTGGCGCTCCATCCACGCTTGAGGAAACACTGACACAATGAAAAGAGAACCAGAGGAAGACTCATTGGTGCCTTAAATCACTTCCCCGTGTCAGTCAGCAGTCAGTGTGCAACAGCCACCCCGGGGCTTAGCGCCTTGACCCGTTTACTGTGGTAGCTCCTGTATCATGGGTCAGCCAGAGCTCCGCTGACCTAGGCTGGGCTTGATCACGTGACTGTGGGTTGGATGGGGCTTTGCTCAGGCTGGGATTTCCCGGGGCATGTTACCTGGGGTGGCTCTGCTCCACGTTTCTTGCTTTTCTCCTGTGGGAGCCCAGACACATTTTTTTTTTTTTTTTTAAGATTTTATTTTTTTCCTTTTTCTCCCCAAAGCCCCCCGGTACATAGTTGTATATTCTTTGTTGTGAGTCCTTCTAGTTGTGGCATGTGGGACGCTGCCTCAGCGTGGTTTGATGAGCAGTGCCATGTCCGCGCCCAGGATTCGAACCAACGAAACACTGGGCCGCCTGCAGCGGAGCGCGCGAACTTAACCACTCGGCCACGGGGCCAGCCCCCCAGACACATTTTTCTCAGGGTGACAGCAAAAACACAAGATGGCAGATGGAAACATGAGAGACCTGGGAGGCCAGGCTCAGCATGGTGCTCTGTCACTTCCGCCTTGCGTTATCGACCCAAACACGTCACAAGGCTGAGCGCAGAGTCACCTCTTCTGTGGGAGGAATTGCAAAGGGTATGGAAAACGTGCGAGGAGAGGAATTGGGGCCAATAATGCAACCTCCCACAGCGATGCCACCTCTTGGACAGGGGGCTATGTCAGAGCTTTCCAGCCCTCCACCTTGAGGGACTCACTCTTCCCATTTTTCTTCCACAAGTTCCAAATTCTGGAATGTTTTTACATCTTAAATAAACTGCATTTACTAAGGTACAATTTCTCTTAGGCTTTTTGAAATAGTACTCTCTTGTGCGACCTCAATTTCAAAGCCACAGGATTAAATACCCTTTAAGTATCTCACATCCATATTTCCAAGATTCTACGAATCTACTAAGCAATTATGCTAAGATTTTATGCTTTTAAACTACTCAAGATTCTAGTATTTTTTGTTGTATACTTCTAAGACTCAACAACTAGTCACTGAAACTACCTTTCCAAAGGATCTGTGTTTATATTTCTAAGATTCTCTGGATTTGTTTCGAAGAGTCAAAGACTGTATGTGCTGGAACATCTTGAGATATTAACTGAAGGCTTTTTCTCTTGCATTTTTTATACCCTTTGTCCTTCATGCACGATAAAAGTCTATTTTAGTGAATGTTTTATATACAATTGAAAAGAGCATGTATTATGTTGTTTTGGGGTGAAGTATTCTATAAATGTCAATTAGACACCATTGTTTGACGGTGTTATTCAGTTCTATATCCTTACTGAGTTTGTGTCTGCTGATTCTATTGGTTACTGACAGTCTATTGATTATTGACAGTCTTGATTATTGACAGGTATTAAAGTCTTCAACCATAATTGTGGATTTGTCTATTTCACCTTCCAGTTCTGTCAGTTCTTGCTTCCTATATGTTAAAGTTCTCTTGTTAGGTGCATACACACTTTAGGATTGTTTTGTCTCCTTAGTGAATAGGCACATTTATCATTATTTAATGTTTCTCTTTATCCCTGGTAATTTTCTGTCTCTGAAGTTCATCACATCCACATACATTGAAATTTCCATCAGACAATGTTCAGAAAATTTTCACGTTTAGCCATCAAATATATTTTAAAGAACTGAAGAGAAAGAGAATAGTCCATTATTTTTACTCAGATATTTACCATTTTATGACCTATTATTGCCTCTATCTTGCTCTTCCTTCATTCCTCATCTTTCAAGTTCCCTCCTGTTCCCTTCTGTTGAAGAACTTCCTTTAGCAGTTCTCTCAGAGCAGGTTTGCTGGCTACGAATTCTCCTAGTTTTCTTTCACCAAAAATGTCTTTATTTCGCCTTCATTGCCAAAGGTTATTTTTGCTAGGTATAGAATTCCGAGTCGGCAGTTCTTTTCTTTCAGGACCTGAAACACGTTGTTCTGCTTCCTTCTCACCTCCCCAGCTTCTTACATAAAATCTGCAGTCAAAAATGTAGGGAAAAATTATTATAGGGGGTGTCAGATGGTTAATAAAAATACTGTTATTTTTCTGGATTTTTTTATTGCCTGTGGTATTTATCAGCTTTTTGAAATCTGTGATTTATTTTCATTTTCTTCTCTCATTTTAAATACATACTCACCTTCATACTTAAATGTATATTCATCATTTTCTTTTCTTTTTCTTAAAGAGAGTCACCCAACGTGGTATAAGGCCCTCACAGAAACTAGGTTGAGCCTCACTTCCACCCTCACCTTAGCTTTGCATCCCTTCAAGGAGATGTCAGGGTGAAGAGAGATGGGTACTGGCTGAGTCCCAGCTGGATCCCCCCATCTTGGCACGGTACAGGAGCTGAAAATTCTGCAGAGGGTGCCTTGGCAGACTGTAGCCCCCAACAGATCCCACAGGTCAGAGAGTCGAGGTGAGCCAGGCGCCTGAAGACGGCACAGGTGAGGCATCGAAAGCCAACAGTCCCGACTGAAAATCAGGAGGACGGCATGGCAGGAGCAGCCAGCATGACAGCAGGACTACACGCAGGACATGTAGGACCAGAAGCTCCCCCTACCCTGGGATTATGTGAGCCCCTCAGGATTTACACATAACCCAGGAGGGAAGAAGAATATTAAACGGACAGATTTCAACCTCCATCTCTACTCCTCCTCCTCTCTCCCACTTCCACCCAGCCATCCAGGTCTTCCCGCTGTTTCTCCCTCGACAGGTCAAGCACACTTCATCCAGCCTCAGGGCCCTTGCACCTCCCGTTCCCTCACCCAGATGGACTCTTCTGTCCTGGGTCCTCATGGGCCTCACTCCCTCACATCTTCCAGGTCTCTGCATGAAAGTCGCCTCGTTGAGACACATTCTCTGGCCACTTGTATAAAATAAGACCCCTTCTCCCTCACCTACCCTCCCCCTGCTTGATTTTTCTTTGGAGCACTTATCACCGCTTATGACATTCTCTCCTATATTTATTTGTTTGTCATCTGTCTCTTCCACTGGAATGCAAATTAAACTCCATCGAGGTAGAGACTGTTATCTAACATCTCATATTCCTACCCCCTAAAAAAAAGAAAGTACCTCGTATACAGAGGCCCTTGGCCAACACTTGTTCAATGCATTTAATGAACTAATGCTATGCTGCCTGTACGAATGGAAGCTAATAAATTAAGTTTGTATAAGGAAAAGTAAAGTTATGTTTACTGGAATTTCTACCTGGCTCATCTATGCTTGGTGCTAAGATAGATTGACTTTTGAAAGTCTTGCTGTGTGTAAGATTCTATAACCTGCCCTGTATTTGTTTCTAAGTTTCCATAATACTGTGATTCTCTGTGTCTGTGTCAAGGATCCTGGAAATCCCGGCCTTGGTGGCTCTGGACAGCTCACCCTGAAATACAGAGCTGGGTCTTAATGACTCCAAGCTGTACAGGATAAGCCAAGGGCACCCAGCTTGATTTCACACAGCAGTTTCAGCTTGGAGGGATAATTGCAAAGATTATCACCAGGAAATTGTTTACAGGACAAGCAAGCTCCAGACAGAGCCATCACCACCCCCAGTCCCCGCCTGGTTTTTATTTCACATAAGCGGTTTTCTGAGCAAAGGGTAGAACCCTGCCTAGTTTGGTGGGTTTATGTAATGCCAGGAACAAAAAAGGGGCACCCACCGAGGTCAAGGATGCCCTGGCCATCATGAGAGGGGAAAAGGTGCTGACACCTTGAGCACCTCGTGAGGCCATAGGATGGTTCTGGTCCAGGGCCAGCACACCCACATGCCCACGGGGACCAGGCAGGTGAGCTAAACAAGAAAAGACGGCCAGATGAGGCCCAAGGCAGACAGACTATCCATATCCCTTCTCAAGGGGGCAGCTCTGACCAATTTCTGCCAAACAGCAATGCCAGATATTCTGATTTCTCATTAAAAGCCAGAAATTCAAATTTGTACGTGAAATCTTCCCATTTTAAATGTTGGCAACAGAATAAAAAATTTTTAAAGCACTACTTTCTAGTTAATATTTCCATGTAACAAACCACTCCAAATTTAATGACGTACAGCAACCCTTTTATGATGTCCATGTATTCTCGGTGTTAGCAGTCTGGACAGGGCACAGTGGGGACGTCTTGACTCTGCTCCACGTTGTCTGGGACTTCAGCTGGGAAGACTCAACCGGCTGGGGTTAGGACCATCAGGAGGCTTCTCCGCTCACAAATCTGGTGCCTGGGCTGGGATGACTCAAAGGCTGGGCACAGCTGGGACTGTCCACTGGGCGCCTACACGTGGCTTCTCCATGTGGCCTGGGCTTCCCACAGCGTGCGGCTGGTTCCCAGACAGAAAGCACTGCAGATCCAGAGACCAGGTGGACGCTGCGTGGCCTTTTAGGATCTAGCCTCTAGTCTCACAGCGTCACTTCCCCCATATTCTGCCTGTCAAAGCAGCCACAGATCCAGGCGGATTCAAAGGAAGGGGTACGCAGACACCACCTCTTGATGGGAGGAGCGTCAAGGAATTTGCAGCCATTTAGAAAAACACCAGGCACTGTGTGGTCATGCCAAATGGGTCTGCAGGCTGGATTTGGCCAGAACGTTGCCAGCAGCATGTCTGAAGGGCAGAAGTGAACAAAGATGCCGCTCGCACAGTGAAATGAGAATTAGCAGTGACAGCCCCAGAGCACAGGTATCAGTGCGGAGCCAAGAGCAAAGGGGTGCCTGCCTGGGTGGGCTTCCCCTGCAACACACAGCCCCGTGGGACCTCTGGCCCAGACCCCAATCCACACACCATCTCAGTGCCTGCTCACGGCCATCCTTTCTCCTGTCCTCAGGCTTGGGCCCAGCCATAGCCACAGCCTGACCCCAGAACGGCATGGCTGAGGTGTTCATTTCCTCACAGACCCAGAGCCCCATCCACTTCCCTTCCTCTTCCTCTCTAGGAGGATCTTTCTGTAGGTCCTTAGATAGAGAAGGCTGACCCCACCCTTTTTCTAGGCAACCTGACATAAGTGCCTCTGGGGGCCCAAATGCTCCCAAGGTGGAAATACCTTCCTTCCTGATCCCCGGGGGACCGCACGGGAACAGGTGTGCAAGAGAGGAGCAAGCGTGGACTTCCTGCCCAGCCTGTGCTGGCCTCTTTACATCCGTTCTTTCACGTAATCCTCACAACGACCTTGAGAACCAATTGCTCCCATTTAGGAGATGAGCAAACTGAGTTTCACAGAAAGGACATAACTCACCCAGGGTCATGCAGGCAAGTGGGTGGGTTCACACCAGGTGGACCATGCTGTTGACTCTGAAGGCAGGTGTGCAGGACAAGAGAAGACCAGCCTGCTTAGCTTGGAAGAGGTGGGTTAGGGAGGAATGAGATGGGCCAGGTGGGGCCCGACTATGAAGAACCTTGCAAGCCCCACAAAGAATCCTGAACTTGACTAGTCATGTGGTTGGGAGCCATCCAAGGTTCTTGAGTTAAGGGGTGCCTCTACTAATTAAGGCCAGTGATGAGGCATGTAATTCCTGACAGAGTGTTTTCTTTTGCCAATCTTCGTTTCCATGCATTTCCTCATTTGATTCCCACCCATGTGGTTGGGCTCTCCATTTGCCATATAAGCAAAGGAAGAGTCTCAGAAATTATCATAGACCAAAAGTACTAGTGGCAAAACCAAAACCGGAATGCAGGCCTCCTGACTCACACCCTAGTCAGTGAGGGGCAGTGGGGACAGCACCGTACAGTGGACATCAGCCGTTCTGGCCACCTACCATCACTCCCCTTTATCCTCTTTTCCTTTGGGGATTTTTCGCTCTCATCTCTGACTCCAAGTGAGTCTAGTGGGGCTGTCAATCATGTGATCCTATCGGGGTGGGCACAAAAGCAAGCTGACCAATCAGAATCCTTCTCAGGGATCAACATGGATGCTAGGGGAGAAACTCTCAGTGTTTTCTTTAGGGCTGCCACCAGTAAGGATCATATAGGCCTGGGGCCTCTGGCAACCATCTTTACTGTCATCTGGAGAATGCCTGCTTGAGAAGGAAGCCAACAGGGAGGACAGCTGGGTGGAGAGGTAGAGGGAGGGAGGCTGCCCCCATGACACCAGGGACAGCCCCCAGATCCAGCCATGCCTTAGCCTCCGTTGTGAGAGCCACTCTGACCTGGTTTTCTGACACTTGCACCTGACGCAGCCCTGACCCACAGATTGAGGAGCAAGACAGACTTGAGTTCTCTCTGAACCTCAAATTCTTCCTTTGTAAAATGGGGATAATTAAGATACTAAACCTACAGAATTTCTGGAGAATTAAATGTGCTTCGTAAATTATAAGGTGGCAAAAAATGAAAGGAAAAAGGAAAGAAAGGTATAATGGGAAGGAATAAAAATATTGCTATTTGCAAATAATGCAATAATCCTCACAGAAATTTCAAGCAACAGACATAATATTAGAACTCAAGAGAATTCAGTGAAGTTGCTGGATAGATGATCAATGTTCACAAATCAATAGTGTTTCTATATACCAGCAACAACAAATTTTAAAATCTAACTTTTTTTTTCTTTTAAAGATTGGTACCTGAGCTAACATCTGTTGCCAATCTTTTTTTTTATTTTTTATTCTTCTCCCCAAAGCCCCCCAGGACATAGTTGTATATTCTAGTTGTGGGTCCTTCTAGTTGTGGCCTGTGGGACGCCGCCTCAGTGTGACCTGACTACTGGTGCCATGTCTGCGCCCAAGATCCGAACTGGGGAAACCCCGGGCCCAAAGCGGAGCGCCTGAACTTAACCACTCGGCCACGGGGTGGCCCCAAATCTAAATTTTTTAAAAGACTCCATTCATTCTAGCCGCAAAATCTATGAGATCCCCAGGAATAAATCTAACAGAAATAAATCAAATAGAAATGGGCAAAACCTCTGTGGAGAATCTTATAAATCTGTGTTGAAGGACATGAAAGAAAGCCTAAATAACTGGTGAAATGTACCAAATTCACCACTGGGAAGGCTCACGGTTCTAACTGTGGCAATTGTTCCCCCGATTTAGTTTATAAATACAATGCAATTTTATTTAGAATCTCAACAGGGTTTTTCACTGAGCTTGACAATTTGATCCTCAAATTTATGCTGGAGAATAAATGACCAGAAATACCAAGCCTAAAAAGGGAGAGCTCATCCCACGAGACATCGAGATCTGCTCACTCCCGAGGCTGTACTAACAAAGCCATGAAATGCACCCCACTGTGAAGAGACACCTTTCTGGATTGGGGAACAATGCAAATTCGGCAGGATTTTAAAACAGGGCGGCTACTGTCCAAATGACAGAGTGCACATAACTTCTGTTCACAAAGCTCCCTCTCCCTGTAGTAGGATCATACTTCCCGCGCCACTAACATCAGGCCTGACCGTGTGAGTTACTCGGCCAAGGGTAGGTGAGCTTGAGTGACGCCCCGCCTCTTCTGAGCAGAGGCTCAAGCACGTCTCTACCATGTTTCCGCCGCTTCCACCAGAGCGGCGTGTCCCAAATAGGGCCACTGGGACCCAGAAGGAATCAGCTGGGTCCAGTGAAGGAAGACGATGTGGCCAGAGCTGCAGCCACTCCTCGGTGCAGGATGAGCAAGAAATAAACTTCATTGTAGTGGACCAGTGAGATTTGACATTTGTCTGTTACCTCGGCATAACTTAGAGAAGCTGATACAGAAATATAAGCTAATGAACAGATAAAATGCTGCAATTGCTACCCTTCGTTAGGGGATAAATGGTGACTTTTTCTAATTAGTACATTTATGCTTTACACTGGTTTCTCATTGTTCTGCTCAACAGGAGCATTGTCCCAAAATATTTACAGGGATTTATATTTTTAAACAAGTTTGGGGAAATGCTGCAGGTCATGTCTTCCTCGATGAGATCCATCCGTCCTCGTATCAGCGTGTTAAAGACGGCACAGCCCTGCAGAAAACTCCATTGCTCGGTGTTTCCCCAGATCACTTGGTGATAGAACCCTTAGCCTGCCTATTAACATATCATGAGAGTCTGGGACACAGGTTTTCTCAAAATGATTTTTTTCTCTTTGCTATTGCATAGCCAACGCTGGGTGCCTTACATGCATTATAGCGTTTAAATCTATAACAATCTCTGTGAGAGGGGCATCATTATTCCCATTCTGCAGCTGAGGAAACGAAGACTTAGAGAGAGAAATTACTCAGAGAAACCACAGCAAAAAAATGGTGGAGCCAGGGCTTAATCCACGTGTGGCAACAAGGACTGAGCTCTTATGCTGCCTAACTTGCCTCCGATATCGCCTCCTGGCTTCTGGAGCTAACGGTTGATGCTGCAGTGCTCACCAAACCCAGTCCTCCCCGTTTTACTTCTGACCACACCTCCTCGTGCCCCTCATTCCTCCTGCCTGACCACTCCTCTCTCAGGGCTTCCTTTCTGCTATCATCCTTATACCTCTTCTCCATCCTTATGTCTTCTTTAAGGCTTAGCTCGTGACTCCTCCTCCAAGAAGCCTTCCTTGACTACCTCTCTCCCCAGTGAACTGTCTCTGACTTTATACGAAGAGATAGTGAAGCAGAACACGTCTCTAGGATGCAGCTTCTCAGATGTCCCCTCAGACGTACTGAATCAAAAACTCAGGGGACAGGGTTTTAACAAGCCCTCCCAGTAAGGTACCGATGCCCTCAAGTTTGAGAACCACCAGTCTAAGCCGACGACTTGGTTCCTTCCCCTGGCCAGCAATTAGCTTTGGAAGAGACGTTGGACAAAATTCTGGAGACTTGAGGCAAATCTGCAGGGAGGGGGCTTCTGGGAAATTTCCTCATTCTTAACAAGGGACAAAGGATGAAAGTACCCATTAAGACGCCTTGCGTTTCAAGCCATAGAGAATTCAGCTAACAGGGGCTTCAATAAATAGGGATTTTATTCTCGCGTTCAGAAGATCTAGGGCTAAGCAGTAACCAGAATTGGCTTGATGACTCAGCAATGCCTGTGATTCTATTGGCCCTGCCCTCTGAGCACAGGATGGCTGCCACAGAGCAGGTGTCACGTCATATTCCAGGCAAGAGGAAGGAGTGGGGAAGGCTGCTGTAAGCTATGTCCGTCTCTCTTATTGGGGAAGTAGAGGCTTCCCAGAAGCCCCCACGAGGCTTCCACGTGTGTCTCTTTGGCCAGAATTGGCCACATGGGCACCTCTGGCAGCAAGGGACGCTGGGGAAGTGGGGATTTGATCTTTCCAACCTCTATAGTGAAGGCAGGCAAGGAGGGGTTGGGGAGGCTGTGGGGGGAGCAGACCGCAGCGTCTTCCTCGCTGAGCTGAGTTCCAGCTACTCACCGCTGGAGAGCTTCCTGACGGGAGGTGTTCCAGCTTCTTCCTCAGTCGTTGGAGGGATTAATAAGATGGTGCAGAAGTCAGTTCCGGGTCCGCTCACAAACTAAATGAGGCTCCACCACGGAGGGCATGGATTTCTCCAAAGTGTCTTTCCACTTCTCTTCTCTTACTGTCTTTGTTTTCCACAGAATTATTTCTCCTGGAATAGCAAAGGGATGGGCCCTCAGAATTTACCAAAAGATGCAAACAAGGTGGGGCAGTTCAGCTTCTGAAGTGGGAGAGACCCAGGACTAACTTCTGGTCTGTCATTTCCATGCTGTGTGACCTTGGGCAAATGGCTCCACCTCTCTGAGCCTCAGTTTCTTCATCTGTGAAATAGAGTTAATGGGATCCCCTATCTCCCCACGGGGGAGGCAGGAGGATGAAATGAGATCAACCACATAAAGCAAGCAGCTCAGCGCTTAGTGCTAAGGTAGGTGCTTGGTGAACTGGTACCTATTATTGTTATTGTTATCAATTATTTTAGCACAAGCCTGTTGTTGTGGAGTTGAGGAGGCTGTTGTCCAGACGTCAGGCCATGGAAAATCAGTGGGCAGGTTTCTTATTATACCTCTCCAGAGGGCAACCTTAATGAAATGCAAAACGAAATTCTGGGGAGCAGTCAGTCAATCATTGTCCTTTCCATTTCCATGTAAACGAGGGTCCCCGAGAAAGTGGTACCTTGAGCGCAGGGGGAGAAGATGCCTGCGCCCTTAGCTCCTTTATCAGAAGCTCAAGCCTAGTGGGGGAGGGGAGGTCGGTGCCTGTCCCCCCAGGACAGACAGAGGTGGCCGGGATTCCAAGCTGCCCTCCACACTTCCTGGCTTCTGCGGTTTAATCGAGCCCCATTAGTCCCTGCCAGTCTCAGAGCGCAGCGCAGGAACCGCAGACTCCCACGGCCTCTGCCGGGAACCGTGTGGCTAAGCCAAGGGGAAGTCTTTGAAAGGTAATTAGTGTCCTTTGAATCCAGGGCCCTTTGATTTTGCTTCCTGACTCTAAACGGTCACAGGAGATTTTGCAGCAAGAGGGAAAGACCAAAGGCGGCAGGAAGAGCCCCTTCCCCTGGGCCTCCTGCCGCGTCTCAGGCCGAGCCACGGCTGGAGGACCCCTGAGTGGTGGCAGAGGGTGGAGGGGTCACTGAGTGGTACCAGGGGCCACGCGTTCAGGCCTTCATCCCGGCTCACTCACTCTGGACCAGGCACCCTGCTAAGCAGCGGGTGGACAGTTTCCATTGATCATTCATTGAACCGTTTACTAACACATTTACTAACATCTCTGTGTCAGACACCAAGCTGGGCCCCAGGGCTGTAAGCTCTAAGCGTATCGTTTAGTGGGACAGACAGACAGCAAACAAGAAAATAAATAAAAATAATTGCTGCTGTGAATCAAGTACCAAGAGCTAAATAAACCGGATATTCAATCAGAGAAGAGCAGAGGCATCGTCTTTACCATTGGCAGTTAGGAAAGGCCACTCAGAGCAGGGAACAGTATCAGAGGGCACCACCATGCACAGAAGCCAGTTATTTAATGCAGGGCAGTAGGGGGTAATGTATTGAGAGAGGCGTGTACTGGTTGCCATGGCAACCCATGGGCGAGACCAGCTCTGTTTGGGAGGATTAAGGAGAGAGCCAGATGTGAGTCAGTATGGGGTAGGTCGTGCTATTGTTAACAGTCCTACAGTCTTCAACCACAAGGTGGGTTTGTTGCTCCACTTCTCTAACACGGCCTGTCTGTGGCTCTGCTAGCATCAATGTCAGCCTTGTTCCAGGGCCCAGTGGCCGTGGCAAAGGGAAGACAGAATTCTGGAGAATCTTGAACCTGCTGTTAAATGTTCCAGCCTGGAAGACACGTGTTACTCGTACACACAACTCATTGGCCAGATCTTGTCACAAGGCCCCAACCCAACCACAAGGGGACCAAGAAGTACCGTCCCACGTCATGCCCAAGAGAACCAGGCATGTCTGGTGAACAGCGTTAGACAACCTTAGTGGGGAACTGTGGACTAAGCCTTGCAGGAGAGAAGCAGGGCATATGAATTGCAGACAGAGGAAGCAGAATGTGCAAAGGCACAGAGGCCTAAAATAGTCTGGAGAGTACAGGTAGCTAGAGTGCTGGCAGGCCTAGAGACAGAGCTGGAAAGGTAGTCACAAAACCCTATGTGATGAGTACTTTTATCATCTTCATTTTTGAGATGAGAAAATTGAAGACACAACTGGTGACTGGTAGGGCTGGTATTTGAACCCATGTGGTCTGATCCCAGAGTCTGAACTCTTAATCTCTATGCCATATTGTCATTAAGGTAGGGAGGGGCCAGATTACAAAAAATCTTCAATGCCAAGCCAAGGAGGTTGGCCTCCATAGTCCAGGCAGTATCATTTATAAACTACAGTGGTTATGGTTGTTTAAAATACATATACTTTATATGCATGTTAAATATCCAGGAATATTCTTCTCTCCTAATAAGAAATATGATCCCCCTGGTTTTTCTTAAAATGGGGGTAACTTTTGGTCTGTCTTTTCTTTGTCCTCTTTTAATATAGATGAGTTTGCAGAGAAGTACTTCTCTGCAGTAAGGAAACAGCCCAAGGATAATTATTAATGATCACTAAAATCTGTTTCCCTATCAAGGATCCATAAGGAATGGTGGGAACTGTGGTAAACTAGAAGGAATCATGCCCCCTGCAAAGAGGGACAGCTGTTGTTCACCTCCGTCCTGTTGTTATATGTGGAAATGTGGGATAATTTAAATATTTTAGATATTTTGTGAAATCTCCCCATTTAAAATATTGGCTTAAAGCATGCTGCAAACCTAGGAAACAACATCTGTAGATCAAAGTGCCCACGGGAGCATGAGTTTGCATCCTCCATCCACGTGGTGCCCAGCCTCTAAGATGGCCCCAGTGATGCCACCTCCAGGTGCTTATTCTCTTGTGTCATCTTTTCTTACGCGGAATCGGTGCTGGCCTGTGTGATCAGTGGAAGATGGCAGAAGCGCCAGTGTATGGCTTCTGAATCTGGCTCTTAAAGGCATCGAGATGCCATCTGTTCTCTTAAATCACTCACTCTGCGGACAGCAGCCACCATGCCATGAGGACACTCAAGCTATCCTGTATTGTGACCCATGTCAAGAGGAACTGAGGCCCCCAGCCTACAGCCAGCACCAGCTGGCCAGCCATGCGAGTGAGCCTTCTTGATAAGAAGCCTTCAGATGAATGCAGCCCCAGCCAACACCTAACTGGAACCTCATGAAAGGTCCTGCGCCAGAACCACCCAGCCGAGCTGCTCCCGAATTCCGGAGCCATAGAAACCATAAGAGAATAAATTATTATTGTTGGGTTAAGCCCGAGGTTGACAAGCTTTTTCTGTATAGGGCCAGATAGTAAATATTTAGTCTTTTGTGGATCATATAGTCTCTGTTAGAACTATGCAACTCTGCAAAAGCAGCCATAGACTATACATAAATGAATGGGTGTGGCTGTGTTCCAATAAAACTTTATTTACACACACAAGCTGCAGGCCACATTTGGCCTGAGGACTACAGTTTGCCCATCTCTATTTTAAGCCACAGTTCTGTGATTTGGTGTGCAGGAATGTAGAAGTTAGCCACTCCCTGAATTTGTGAGCTGAGCTGAATGCCTCACATTTCCAACAAAGCCCCCTGTCGGTGATTTGGAGGCTGGAGGAGAAGCTGCTTGCAGGGCGGGCATCAAAAGGTGATGGTCCCAGCAGGGGATGATGAACCCAGGCTTGGACGTGGTAATGTGTGGATCTAGGTGCTTCCTGCCGATCAGCATCACAAGAATGATGTTAAAGTGGTGATGGAGATGATTCCCTTTCAATCTCCCTGCACTGTCTGGTGCTGACCTTGAACTGTTGTGATAATGAGCAAGTGGGGCAGACAGCCAGGAAGTCTTTTCCCCCACGGTGCTGTGAAGAGCTGGCCTGGGATAAGCCCCTAAGCTGGTAACAAAGCTGCTGATGCCAACTGAGCCAGGAGCCCAGAGTGAAGAAACTCCCTGTGGAGGGTTCTAGGAACACTGCCTGTCACCCGGTCTCTCTGCCCCTTCCATGTGCCCTCTGCAGCCTGTGCCTTACAGCCCCGCTGAGGACCCCATTCCCACCCCTGCTGGGGTCAAGGCTGCAGCTGGGCCAGGGCACGACGCGGGACAGACCTGAGCCTGAAACATCTGCAGATGTGATGGGGAAGGCAGCAGAGGGGGCAAGATGCTCTGGGGCTGGGGGAGGTGGGTGGGAGACGAGAGAGGCATGAGAGGCAGAGGAAGGAGAAATTAAGGAGAGGAGGAGAAACAGGAGGGAGGGGAGGGAAGAGAACATCAAGTAGTCCAGGAGAAGCTGGATGCAAGGTTCAAACAGGGTCATCAGAATCTGGCTCTCTCTTGATCCATCGGTGTGGATCCCATTCCCAGCTGCCGCTTTGGGGTTCCAGAGCCGCTCAGAGCAGTGACAATCTCCCAGCAAGCCCAGCAGCAGCTTTGCGATTCACTCTAGTGGGCTCTCAGCTCACATGCCTGGAGCCTAGACCAATCACTGGCCAGGGAATACCTGAGTCAGGTTGGCTTGAGTCCCGTGCTCCACCCCAGCCCTCCTGGACCGAAGGAAGCGGGGCTGGATCCCCCAAAGGAAACCAGGACATTTGCCAGAAGAAAGGGGAGCGTTTAAAGTTAGGGCAGGGTGGAGTCATGAACCATAAACACCCCGTTTATGGTTTACTGGCTGATCAAAAATTTCCTTTCTAATCCCTTCCTTGTACAAAAGGGAAGATTGGGCTCAGAGACGGAGAGGATGTGCCTGTCACCACACAGCTTGTCAGTGGTGCTATGGACTAAATGTTTGTGTCTCCCAGAAATTCACATGTTGAAGCCTAACCCCCAGTGTGATGATACTGGGGGGGCAGGCCTTTGGGAGGTGATTACATTTAGATGAATCATGAGGGTGCAGCCCCCACAGGGGGATTAGTGTCCTTGTAAGAAGAGGAAGAGACCAGAGTCCTCTGTCTGGGCTGAGTGACGATACAGCAAGACGGCGGCCATCTGCAAACCCAGAAGAGGGTCTTCAGCAGACAGTGAACCTGCCAGCACCTTGATCTTGGACTCCCCAGCTTTCAGAACTGTGAGAAATAACCGTTTGTTGTTTAAGCCCCCAGTCTGGGGTCTTTTGTTGCAGCAGCCAAGTGGGCTGAGACGGTGACAAAGCCCAGGCCCGATTCTGGGCCTTCTCCACAGCTGCCTCCTCAGGGGAAAGACACGTGAGCCAGGCCCCAAGGGAGCCGGTAGGCTTCTGAGGCCACCAGGGAAGATCTGCAGGGCGGGGGGCGCGGTGTAGAGGGCTTCGAGCAGGGGCTTGAAGGGGGGGCAGAGTTTGCGTGGACAGCAGAGAGGAGGACAGGGCTTCCCTCAAAGGGAGTTCTCTCTCTGGCTGGCTCTTCCTCTGTGGACCCAACAGTCTGGTGCGGGGGACGGACGGACAGATGGACAGGCAGTAGCCACAGAGTGTGGCCAGGGCGTTACAGGAGAAGCATTATAGAAGGGGATAGGGGCCCTTGCCCAGCTTGGGGAGGTCAAGGAGGCATCCTGGTGGCAGTGACGCTTGAGCTGAATTTTGAAAGATGAGCACCAGTTAGCTAGGAAAAGAGGAAAGGCCTTTCCAGGGATGGAAACATCATGTGCCAAAGCACAGAAGCCCAGTAGTTCATGACACGCTTGGAGAAGAGTAAATAGCTCTGCGTAACTGGATGCGCCAGAGAAAGGTAAGTGATGAGGCCGGGGATGTCAGCAGGCCAGGGGCACACAGCCCTGTGTCTGAAGCTGACCAGAGCCCCGAGGACTCCCCCAGCTCTGGGGGAACAGGGGAGGGCAGGGGAGGATGGTAATCTGGGCAGTGACCATTTGTAAATGTGCAGGTGGCTTTGATCTTGGGAGGGCTGGGGCCCGTGAACCAGGACTGCTGGTCGGGGGGTCCGAAGCCGACCAACTCAAATCACCTTGGCCCAAAGCGCAGTCGGGAAGGATCCTGGCGTGACTCGTGTTATCAATCCAAGTTAAGTGAAACGTCTGTGGGGAGGCGACTGCAACTCGGTACTTTCTTTCTGGAAGACAGCTGTGCAGCATGAGCTAAAGCCGAGAACATATATATTCTTCAACCTGGAAATTCCACCTCCAGGAGCTCTCCCAAGAAAATTAATAAAGATGAGGGCAAAGATTCAGCTTCGATGATGCTCATTGCAACACTGTTTATATAGAAATAACTGGAAATGGTCTGAATGTCCAACAGTAGGAGGCCAGTCCACCTAATGACTGGAAGTCTGGTGACGGACTGTCCTTCAGTCATTTGATGTGCTGCTGTGGTAAAGAATGACAATTCCCAGACATTTGTCCACAGGCCAAGGCTGCTCTGTGACAAAGTTGTCCCCCGTCTATGGCAAAATCAGAAAAATAGAGACAACAAGAAGATGTTCACAAGACTTTTTTTTCTGTGACATTATCTTCGCTCCACTTCTTTGGCTTGACGATGATGATGGTTGTTAACTTTTTTCTTCTTTCCAAGCTGCAAATAACAAAAAGTCCAATTAACAGTGGCATAAACAAATAGGGGCTCATTTTTCACATAAAAAGGAGTCTGGAGATAGCCACTGCTGAGGAAGTTTCAGTGCTCACCAATGCAGGGCGGGCAGGGGTCTGTGTGATTCTTTTGTCCTTTCCCTCGTGGTCCCAAGAGGGCTACCACTGCTCTTGGCGTGGTATTCATGTTCAAGGTAGGAAGAAGGGGGATGAGATAGTGCCAATGACATTTTCCCTTTTGCAGGAAGGTGAAAGCTTTCCCAGAAGTCCCGGCAGACTGCCTCTTAGGTCTCATTAGCTAAATTAGGTCACAGGGCCATGCTTAGCTGCAAAGGAGTCTAGGAAATCAAGAATCTGGCAAACGGAAATGGGATCACCATGTTGGGTTTACTAATGATGACTAATTGCCCGGGACAGGGTACACTGTCCCCTCAAATAAAACCAAGAACAAAGCGGGGAGAGTAGTAAGAAGTGGCTAGTGAGAGGGCAGCCAGCCATGCCTGCCACACCTGATGGGAAGAAGGCTGGCACCCCTAGGTCAGCCCCCTGAAGTTTTAGAAGGTGGAATTTACTGGTCCATGAACTGCTGAAGACTAAGAAGCACTGGAATAGATGACCAGTTTTTAAACCAGATTCCTAGTGGCCCGAGTTACATAGCGGCTGCTGTTAGGGTGAGAAGGTAGGGGGAAAGGGGAAGTCCCAGCCCCCAATCTTCCTCAACCTAAGCACTTCCTCTTTTATCGGAATATCTCATTGAGCATCCACATAAAATTATGCTCGATGTATTTGTAGGTATGTGTGTTGATTTGTATATATGTGTGTGTATACATGTGTGTATATCTTTATATATACATATTCATACATATACATATATATGTATTTTGCATAGATTAGAGAGAGGGAGAGACTTAGAAAGATACACAGCAGAGGTTTTAAACTGGTGAGCCCTGGAGCCTAAGCCAGTATTTAAAATCTCTGACTTTTCAGTGTCTTTATACTGGCTGCATACTCTCTGTTAATCAACAGATTCAAACATTCCTGATATTTTTGAATATCACAAGTCGCATATTTATATTAATTTTCATATAAATTAATTCACCCTACTCACACATTTATGTTAATTTTAGTACCATCCAATTCACATTTACATTAACCGCCTGGCGTTTAGTTTGTGACCCCCGAATACACCAGGGCGTTAACAATGGCTCCCTCTGGGTCATGGGTCGTTTTTAATTTTTTCTTTTTCCTGGTCTGGCCTGTCTAATTTTGCTAAAATAAACAGACGTGGCTTTTGTAATAAGGGGAAAAGACGCCATTTTAATTAAAAAGTAATAACAATGTGGCCTAGGATCCTGTGGGCTGTTTGGGCCACGCTCCATCGGCCCCCACGGAGCCTGGCTCTTCTGGGCTGCTGCCCCCGCCTCCCCATCCTGCCTCAAATGTGTCGCCAACCGAGTGACTGGGGTCCCGGCCTTGGCCTGGGCGGGAGGCTCTCCCCAGAGGTATGAGTGGGAGGTGGGGGCTGGACAACCTCTGAAGAACGGGCCCTGCCTGGAGGAGTTTGGAAGCCTGGTCGGGGTCTGAGGCCCTTTCAAATGCTGAACTCAAGCGTGGGGAACACGGTTCCTGCAGATGCCCGCTGCTTCACTCTGGCGGGGCTGTTGATAGATATGTTGCTTCAAGCGAATGTGGTATCATCACAACACAGTCCCACCCGGCTACTGCAAGTCACAGGACAGCATCTGGTTTGAATCTTTTCTCCTTATGCTCTACAAAAATAAAAGCTGAAATCTAAGCCACCCGTGGAACGCTCTGTATCTCTTCCCTCTTTGTTCTTCTCCCTTGCTTTTCTTCCTTCTCTTTCTCTTTTTCTCTTGCACTCCAGAAACTTCAAACCAGGTGTAAGAGTTTAGAAATTGCCCAACCTAAGGGCCCTTCTGCCCATGTTACAGATGGGGACACTGGGGCTGCAGGAAGAGCAGCGACTATATCACAAACCTTCTTACTGACCTGCTAAGTCACCTGCAGCAAGCTGCTCGAGCCCCTTGGTTTCCTAACCTCTAAGGCAGGATGGTGCTGACACCCCCTTGCCACCTCTGAGGGACTCCTGCAAGGAGCAGACAGGAGAGTGGGCAGGAAGCATCAGGCGATCAGCAAGACTATTGCTACTCAAGAGTTTCTGGTTAATTGGTGGCAGAATTTGGTCTTTCTGGAACTTGAATCCCCTGATTTCTAATTGTAGCATCCTCTACAATTTATTTGGGAGGAAGGACTGGGCAGATGATAACAGTAATGTCTTCTAACAGAGGACATACAGTGCTTCAGGAACAGTGCCACGTCATAGATAAGAGCATCATTCTGCAGTCAAGCTATGACCTCGAGCAAGCACATCACTCTCTCAGTCTCAGGTTCCATGTGTGAAAAATAGGGATGAGGATAGTGCCTCCCTGGTAAGCTTGTTATGAGGAGGAAATGAGAGTGCGTATGGGGCTAGAACTTACCATGGCGAGCAGATGCGCACAAACACTGCAGTCTTTGCTTTCTCCAGGTGATCCTGATCTCTTTGTCTCTCTGGACACGTGACAGCAGCCCACTTGCAGTGCACAAGTGTGTGTGTGTGCGTGTGTGTGTGTGTGTGTAAAGGAAGCTCCCAGCGATCCTGCTTCCTCTCTCTACCTCTTATTCCCTGACTTCTCTCTCTCTTCCCTGATCTTCTTTCCTAGGCAGACAGGACATCGTTAACAACTTATCCAACTTATCTCAGATATTTTTCTACCTGTGGCTTATGGTCAAGATCCATCTTCCTGTCCCCCAGGCCAGGCTCTTCCTGTACTGATGGAACCCTAGGAATTGAGAAAATTTGTTTCTCCCTAAATAACACAGGCTTTCAAGACCATTTCCTGATGAGGGACTCAAAATTGCGATTTTAAGAGTCAAAGGCTGAACAACAACTTTTCCTTTGAGCTTCTGCTGTAACAATCCTGATCCCTCAGAAGGCAATGGATACCTCATTATACCCATGTTTAAAAATATTATACCCATTATACTCAAATTTAAAAAATGGTTTCCTTGAGCCATTTCACTCAAGTATAACGTATACAGAAAGATGCACTAACCCTAAGTGTGCATCTTACTATCACAAAGTGAACACACAGTGGAACTGTCATGCCACGCGCTCCCTCCCAGCCATTTCCCCTCCCTCCTCCAAAAAGCAGCCCCCATCATAACTTCCAAAACCATGGATTAGCTTTGCCTTGGTTTTAAGCTTGATGTACATGGAATCATACAGCATGTGTCTACTGTGTCTGGCTTCTTTCATTCAAAATTATGCTTGTGGGATTCATCCATCTTGTCACATGAATTAGGAACTCACTTATTTTTATCGTTCTTTAGTTTTCTGTTGTACGAATATACCACAATTTATTCATTCATCCCACTGGCGATGGACGTTTGAACTGTTCCCAGTTTGGGGCTATGACAGATAATAATTCTATGAACACTTTGTATATATCTTCTGGCCCTCATGTGGACTAATTTCTATTGGGTATAACCCTAGGAGTGGAATTGCTGGCCATACGTTGTGCATACATTTGGCTTTACTAGACACTGTCAGTTTTCCAAAGTATCTGTACCAATTTAAGCCAAGATGCCTAGAAGGTTCAGTTGCTCCATATCCTTGTCTGCATGTGGTATTGTCAGACTTTCTCTTTTTAGCCATTTTAGCGAGTATGTGAAGTTATCTCATTGAGGCTGACGTCTTCATTTTCCTGATGACCAGTGAGGTTGGGTGTCTTTTCACGTGCTCTATTGGTCATTTGGGTATTCTCTTTTGTAAAATGTTTGTCTGTTTGTGTTGTCTCTTTTGAAATCGATTTGTCTTTTTCTTAGTGAGTGGACTCTTTATTTGAGAGATTCTGTATATATAACTCTTTATATGAGATACTCTTTATAATGAGGCTCTCGTTGTATGTTCTGGTTAACAAATCTTTTGTAGGTTGTTCATACAGCAAGTATCTTTTCTTGCTCTGTGGCTTACCTTTTCGTTGTCTTAGTAGTGTCTTTGGATAAACAGATATTCCTAATTTTAATAAAGTCCAATTTGTCAATCTTTTCCTTTATGGTTCGTGTTTTTCTGAACTGTTTAAGGAATATTTGTCTAACCTGAAGTCATGAAGAGATTGACCTATTATTCTATTTATCATTTTAACATTCACATTTAATTTTTTATTTTCA
Source organism: Equus quagga (assembly GCF_021613505.1). Lineage (NCBI taxonomy): Eukaryota > Metazoa > Chordata > Mammalia > Perissodactyla > Equidae > Equus > Equus quagga. Next base: position 83,377,288 of record NC_060278.1, on the reverse strand, counting down.
CAAACCACTTGGAATTTTTTGGTATGGTGTGAGGTAGGGAAGCAAGATTCATTTTTTTCTCCCAACTTGATATTCACTTGGTCTATCATCATTTATTAAAAAGTTTATCCTTTGCTCAGTGCACCACACTGTCAGTTTTGTCCTCAATCAAGCATCGCATACGTGTTCCAGCCTCTCTACATTCCATTGGCCTCTTTCTGCCAATACTACATGATCTTAATTACTGGTTTTATAATACATTCTGATATCTGCTAGAGTAAATTTTCCTAACTTTCTTCTTCAAGATTTTATCGGTTATTCTTGGCTGTTTAGATTTTCATGTAAATTTTAGAATGAGCTTGACATTTTTCACCAAGAAAAAAAAAAACAAAAGAAAAATTTGTTGCGTTTTGATTGAGATTGCCTTGAATTTGAGGATCAGATCGGGGAGAACTGACCTCATTGCAGCACTGCCCAAACATGAGCGTGGATTGTGCCCATTTTAGAGAGGAGAAAATTGTGTTTCAGTTCAGTAATGGAGAAGCGTGACCCAGTCGTCTCTGAAACAAGAGGATCACATGCACCTGAGGGGACACACTGTCGGGAATAACTCTTTGAGGGTCACGGAGGGGCTGAGGACTTGGCAAGAGTCGTCCTATACTCTGTCAGTTTGGGAAAAGAAATAGCCCTGAGGGCAGAGGGAGGTGGACTTACCACATACCTAAACCTGCACAGAGCAGGAGTGCCTTAGGCTCATCACCGGCCTCGCTGAGCCTCAGTTTCCTAACTCTGCGGAGCTAATGAACCTGGTCTAACCTCACAGCGTTAGTTTGCAGTTCAAGCGAGATCACAGGGGTGTTCATCCATTCATTCGTCCATTCGTGCAACAAATAGACATATTGAGCACCTGCTGGATGCCAAAAGTGCCAGGTGAATTAGACCAAGTATCTGCTCACCTAGAGAGGGAAAGAGACAAAATAATGAGGTGAATAAATAACCACGGTCATGATCAAGGGTCATAACTGCCTTGTGGTGGATGGGGCGGCTTCTCTAGAAAAACGTTCAAGAATGCTTTGTAAATTAAAAGGGCTGTGCACACTTGAGAGTCATTCTTATTGTGCTTCTTTTTTCCCTGCTTTTTCTTCTCTAGTAAATAAAGGTCAGCATAAGACAAATGGTAGTTCATTTATTCCCCCACCCTAGTAAGCCTAGTCAAATAAATAACTAACTAACAACAGCTAATGTTTGATGAGCTTGTCCTGTGTCTGGCACTGTTCTAAATCTTTTTTTATTAAGAGATAATTCACATACCATAAAATTCACCCTTTTTGAAGTGCACAACTCAGTGGTCTGTGCAAGCATTTTCACTATCTAATCCCGGAACATTTTTATCACTCTAAAAAGAAACCCTTCACCAAGAGTCAACCCTAATGTAAACTGTGACCTTTGGGTGATAACGATGTGTCAATGTAGGTTCATTGATTGTAACAAATGTACCACTCTGGTGTGGGGTTTTGATAGTGGGAGAGCCTGTGCATTTGTGGGGGCATGGGGCATGTGGGAAATCACTGTACCTTCTGCTCAATTCTGCTGTGGACCTAATACTGCTCCAAAAAATAAAGTCTATTTTTAAAAGGGAAAAAGAAAGAAACCTTATGTTCATTAACAGTCACTCCCTATTCCCTCTTTTTCTAGTCCCTGGCAACCACTAATCTACTTTCTGTTTCTAAAGATATGACTATTCTTGACATTTCATGTAAATAGAATCATATGATATGTGGCCGTTTCCGTCTGGCTTCTTTCACTTAGCATAATATTTTTAAAGCTTACCCATGGTGTAGCATGTGCCAGTACTTCACTCTTTTTTATGGCTGAATAATATTCTATAGTATGGATATAACACTTTTTTATCCACTTATCAGTTGATGGACATTTGGGTTGTTTCCACTTTTTGGTAATTATGCATAATGCTGCTATGGACATTCACATACAAGTTTTAGTGTGAATATGTTTTCAGTTCTTTTGAGTGTATGCATAGGATTGGAATTCATGGGTTATATGGTGACCCTACATTTAACTCTTGAAGAACTGCCAAATCATTTTCCAAAGGGGCTGCATCATTTTACATTTCCATCAGCAATATAGGAGAGTTCCAATTTCTCCACACTTTTGCCAACAATTGTTACCCTCCATCTTTTTTATTTTACCCATCCTAGTGGGTGTGAAGTGCTATCTCATTGTAGTTTTGATTTGTATTGTCCTAATGACTAATGATGTTGAATATCTTTTCATGTGCTTATCGGCCATTTGTATATCTTCTTTAGAAAAATGTCTATGTAAATCCTTTGCCCATTTTTAAATTGAGCTATTTGGGTTTTTTATTGTTGAGTTATAAGAGTCCTATATATGTTCTGGATATTATACCCTCATCAGATAAATGATTTGCAAATATTTTCTCCCATTTTGTGAGTTGTCTTTTCACTTTCTTGACGGTGTTCTTTGAATTACAAAAGTTTTCAATTTTTTCTTTGGTTGCTTGTGCTCTAGGTGTCACATCTGAGAAAGCATTGCCTAATCCAACTTACCCCTAAACCTTAGCCTAAGAGTTTTATAGTGCTAGCTCTTAGATTTAAGTCTTTGATCCATGTTTAATTAATTTATATATATGGATCGAGATAGAGGTCCACCTTCATTCTTTTGCATGTGGATATCCTGTTATTCCAGTACCATTTGTTGAAAAAACTATTCTTTCCCTATTGCATTATCTTGGCACTTTTGTCAAAAATCGATTTCCTGTAAATGTACGGATTTGTTTCGGGACCATCAGTTCTATTCCAGTGATCTACATGTCTATCCTTATGCCAGTACCACATCGTCTTGATTGTTATAGCACTGTAGTAGATTTTGAAATAGGGAAGTGTAGGTCTTCCAATACAGTCCTTCTTTTTAAGATTGTTTTAACTATTCTGGGTCTCTTGCGTTTCCATTTGAATTTTAGGATCATCTTCTCAAGATCTTCAATATCTTCAGCTAGGATTTTGATAGGGATTTCAGTGTATCTGTAGACCAATTTGGGGGATGTTGCCAATATTATATCTTCTAATCTATGAACACAGCCTGTCTTTCCATTTGCTTAGGTCTTCTTTAATTTCGTTCAATGATGTCTTATAGTTTTCAATGTATAAGTATTTCTTGAAGGGCAGGTTTGCTAACAACAAACTGTCTGAGTTTTTGAGTACTGGGAATGTCTTAGTTTCTCTTTCACTTTTTAAGGAGAGCTGGATGTAGAATTCTTGGTTGGCGGTCTTTTTCTTTCAGCGCTTTGAATATGTCAGCTCCCTGTCTTCTGGCCTCCATGGTTTCTAAGGAGAAATCAGCTGTTAATCTTATCGAGGATGCCTTGCACCTGACAAGTCACTTCCCTCTTGCTGTTTTCAAGACTCTTTCTTTGTCTTGGACTTTCAGCAGTTTGATTACGATGTGTCTAGGTGTGGCTCTCTGAGTTCATCCTACCTGCAGTTTGTTGAACAGCTTGGATGCGTAAAGTTTTGCATCAAATAATTTCTTCAAATATTTTGACTCTTTTCCTTCTTGGATTCTCGTTATGCATACAACGTTATACTTGATGATGCCCCACAAATCCTTGAGCTCTGTTTATTCCACTTTATCCTTTTTTTCTTCCTATTCTTTAGACTGGATAGTGTCAATTGACCTAAGCCCAAGTTCACCAATTCTGTTTCTACCTGCTACTATTTCTTTTTGAGGAAGATTAGCCCTGAGCTAACATCTGCCGCCAATCCTCCTCTTTTTGCTGGGGAAGACTGGCCCTGAGCTAACATCCATGCCCATCTTCCTCTACTTTATATGTGGGACGCCTACCACAGCAAGGCTTGCCAAGCAGTGCCATGTCTGCACCCGGGATATGAACCGGTGAACCCTAGGCTGCTGAAGCGGAACATATGAACTTAACTGCTGTGCCACCAGGCCAGCCCCTCTGCCTGCTACTATTTGCTGAGCCCTCAAGTGAATTTTTCATTTTTGTTACTGTACTTTTCAACTCCAAAATTTCCATTGGTTCTTTTTATATAATTTCTATCTCTATTGTAATTCTCTATTTGGTGAGACATCATTCTCACTTTACTTCATGAGACGTACTTTCCTTTAGTTCTTTGAATGCATTTAAAATAGCATATTTAAAGTCTTTGTCTAGTAAGCCTAACGTCTGGGCTTCCTCAGGGACAGTTTCTTTTCTTTTTTTTTTTTAAAGATTGGCACCTGGGCTGACAACTGTTGCCAATCTTCCTTTTTTTTTTTTAAGGATTGGCACCTGGGCTAACAACTATTGCCAATCTTTTTTTTTTTTTTTTCTGCTTTATCTCCCCAAACCCTCCTTGTACACAGTTGTATATCTTCGTTGCAGGTCCTTCTAGTTGTGGGATGTGGGACACTGCCTCAGTGTGGCCTGACGAGCAGTGCCATGTCCGCACCCACGATCCAAACCCTGGACAGCTGCAGCGGAGCTTGCGAACTTAACCACTCTGCCACGGAGCCTGCCCGCCAAGGGACAGTTTCTATTGATTGCTTTTCTCCTGTGTAGGGACAATAGTTTCTTATTTCTTTTCATGTCCCATCTTTTTTTTGTTGAAAAATAGACATTTTGCATAATATAGTGTGGGGACTCTGGAAATCAGATTTACCCCCATCCCCAGGGTTTGTTATTGTTGCTGTTTGCTGTTGTTATTTGTTTTAGTGACTTTTCTGCAGTAATTCTGTAAAGTCTGTGTTCTTGTGTGTGTGGCACTGAAATTTCTGTTCAGTTACCTAGTGGTCAGGTAGCAGCTGGGCAGAGATTTCCTTAAGTGCCTGGGGTAATGTCTCCCAGTCTTTGCTGAGGGGCTCTCTGTGCGTGTTGGGGCACACGCTGAACACTCAGCCTGGCAGTTGATAACTCTGCTATAGCCTTCACTTTCTGTTTGTGCAGAGCCCTAAGGTTAGCCAGAGGTGAGGGCTTAGCACCTTCTCAGACCTTTCCTGCGCATTTGCACAGCCCTGGGCATGCATACAGCCCTACACACGCACATGGCCTTCTAGATCCCCAGGAGTCTGTCAGAGATTTTCATGGCCCCTATGCACACCTCATTCTCCAGCTATTCCTTCTAAGCCTATTGTTTTCCTCAAATGTTATCCACCACCTCAGGCAGCCCCAAAGTTAAACAATTGCCTCTGAATGTTTTTGACAAATATCCCCAGGGAAAGGCTTTTTGCACTGGGTGAGCTCCTAGTCAGGACAAATAAAGACACCTTGCAACTGGGTCTTCCAGGGAACCACCAGACATGCCAGATAATGACAAATCCCCTCTGGGGATGAGGCTTTGAAGGAAATTCAGCCTATTTTGTCCCCTCTGGTGGCTTCTGGGCAGCTGGATGTCAAGTCTACAAAGGAGCTGAGGGTGGGAAGAGAGCAAGTTAAAATGCCACAAAGGCCACTATTTTTAATAAGATTTAGCCCTTTTCTTGAATAAATGCTCCCTTTATTGCTGCAAGCCTTTGATTAACTTCAAGAATTCTAAAAATGTTGATTCTGACCATTATATTGCCCATGTTGTCATTGCTTTTATAGAAGAGAGAATTTTCAGAAGTCCTATCCTACCGTCTTCTCTTTTCTAAACCTTTTATAGATATCACCCTATCGAATTTTTGCCATAAGCTTGCGAGGCAGGTTTTGTTCTTATCATTACCTCTGTCCTACAGATAAGGCTTCTGAGGCACAGAGAGGTGAAGTGACTTGCTCGAAGTCACACGACAACAACTGGTGGAGCCTGGATTCAAACGTGGAGGTTCACGCTAGGACTTGTGTGCTCTCTGAGCTCTTTTGTCTCCCCAGGATTGAGAAACGAGCATTGACTTTGGAGTCAGGGAGTCTGAATTCAAGTCTCAGCTTTGCTGCTACCCAACCGTGTGACCCTGGGTGCACCGGTTCTTCGCTCTCTGCCTCAGTTTCCCCATATGTAAAACGAAGCATTTGGCTGATATCTCCTATTCTCTCTGGCTTCCCGAGAGCCAAGAGTGCCCACTAGACACTCTCCCACAAAGTTATGGAACCTGGATGGGGGCCAGGCCTGGGTACTCCTGCTACAGAGAGTGCCCTGTGCACCCGGAGCTGTCACAGACTGCTCTGGTCCAGCCTAGTTGCCTGGGCGGTTAGGTGACTCCAGAGGAAGCTTTTGCCTGCCGGGGCTGTTACTGATGACAGGATCCCTTATCAGCGGTGCTATGGAGCCCAGGCCACAAATTCCCCTTCCAGCTCCTTGTCTGGGCCTCCCAAGGCCAAGGAGGGCCAGGCTGGGAAGGGGTGGTCTTGCTTCATTTCCCTCTCTCCTCATTTCTCCTCCCACCCTATTCCCCCTCCTCACCAAAGCCCGCAGGAACCTGACTCTTCTGTTAGGCCATGGGATAAAGAGCTTTTTAAAAATAACTTTCTAAGTCTTTTCCTAATATTTGGCTTTAGGTGAGCTCTCTGATCTCATCTCCCAACTCTCCCTTCCCTCCTTGGGCTCTGGACACATATGCCAGGCGCACTCCCACCTCAGGGCCTTTGCACTTGCTGTTCCATCTGTCTAGGACATCCACCTGGCTCACTGGCTTACCTCTTTCAGGTCTTTTCTCTCATGTCCCTTGTCAGTGAGACCCTCCCTGTCCTCCCTAGTTAAAATATGCCCACCTCACTCCTACCCCTCTTTCCTCTCCCATTTCACTTTTTTCCTTAGGACAGACTATTTTGTTACATAAGTGAATAAATTGCGCTTTTTTTTGCCCCAACTAGTTTGAATTGAGTTTTCCCTCCTTTGCAAACCAAGCATTCCTAAGCGTTACAGCCCTTGATGAAGACTTGACAACTGAACCCCCTGAAGACAAAGGCCCTTCCTTTAGCCCCACCAAATGACTTGGCATAGAGCTTGGTGCTTTGGAGACCCTGACCTAGAGGACACCCTACCTTGTGGCTGCAGTCAGTACAGGGGTGCTCTAAGATGACGGCTGTGTGCAGGATGACAGATGGGCCACGGGTAAGGCAGAGGGAAAACACTGATTCAGACAGAGCTGGCCTGTGCCCGCTCTTTCCCATTCGTGCCAGCCTGGGGTTTGACCCAGCAATTGGGAAACTCCCTTTCCTTTTTCCTCGTTAAAGTCCAGCTGGGGCCGGCCCTTTCCAGCAGGCCATGTGAGTGAGGTGGAAAGAATGGCAGTTCTGGATGGGCTGAGGTTTGCACGCCAAGGCTGGACCTCATCCCTGCCACGTCCCTGGCAGCCAGTCTCCTTGACCTGCCACTCCCATGCCACCTGCCCACCAGGCCATTCCCAGAGTTGCTCTGGCCTGGCCAGCTGGGTAGCTGTGGAGCACCCCACAGAGCGGACGGGATGAGAGACGTCATTCAGAGGTCGGCCGATCCAGCCCTCCTGGAGAGATGGGCAGACAGAGGCCAGCCCAAGGTCACACAGGCGCTCAACAAAATCACACAGTCTGCGTGACCAGACCGACTGGGTTTTAACTCAGTTTGCGCTTATTTTCAGAGTGGCTTTGGGCAAGTGCCACCATCTTTGTGAGCCTCAATTCTCTAGTCAAACGCAATAACAGCCTCTCCTGCATGGGGTTGTGAGGAGGATGAAATGAGACAACGCACACAAACAACAAGGGCCTGACCCACGCGGTCCCTCAGCACGGGTGACTCCCCTGAGAACAGTTCTGGAACAACAGAGATAACAGCTTGCTCTCTGCAAGGCCCCATGCTAAGCGCTCCACTCTTCTGGCTTGTTTCCTCCTCACAACAACCCCGGGAGAGGATACAATTAGTAACCCCATTTTACAAATGAAGAAACTGAAACCCAGGAAAGCTGAGAAGACGAGAAGCACTTCTCCAAGACGAGAAGCCTGGCATCTCGGGGCCAGAATGGGCTGCAGAGAAAACTACAGCGTACCCTTCTGCTGTCTGATTCTAGCCCTGCCCCCCATCTTTGAGCTATTTTGCATCTTTTTTAGGTAACTGATTGATATGCAAACTCTGTCTTGTCTGGTAGAATTGGCTTCCATCCGCCTCATAGAAAAGCTAGTTCTGCTTCCATTTATAGTTCAGTTTCTTTACTCCATACAAATTTGTGCTTTTTATACTGTTCCTTTGAACCAGTTATAATATCGGTCTGATTTCCTCACTGTTCAACAAGTAAAATAAAATCTTTAACACATATTCACTTTTAGATTTATATGAGAATCATGAATTTACGTTTTTCTGTCTTTTAACAGGACCTTAGAAGTCAATGCCTGATCCTTATGGCAGTTGTCCTGCAAACCAATGCTCCTGTTGCCCCTTGCTTACCTCCAGTGCTGGGACTCAGCCCTTCCATGTGCATTTTCTGGAAAATTCTCATACAGAATACTACTTATCACCCTTCAGTTTACAAGTGAGGATTAGGGCTCAGAGAGGCAAAGCAACTTAGCCAAGGTTACACAGCTAAAGCCCACACTTTTTCCTTCTGGAGCTCTGTGTGTATGTGTATGCGTGTGTCCTACCTCCTTGACTAGAGTGTGTTTCCAGGTCACATGTAGTCCAACGAATACATTTGAGAACAGTCTGGTGCGTGATGGGCGGCCAGGTTAAAGGGCAGACTCCAGAGGCCTCGGCAGGTGGCTCAATTTCAAGGGAATGAGGCTGCAGCATTACAGTTTGTTGTGTCTTTGACCCCTCTAAATCCTAAAGAACAGGACAGCCCTGTGTGGCGGTCTGCCTCTGTCCCTGCCTACATCTTCCCACTGGGAAACCTGCCTAAGGCCCAACTGCTTGCAAGTGATGGAGCCAGGACTCGACCCCAGGAAGTCTGACCTTGCGTGCTATCGTCTTCAAGACCTGGACTTGAACCCAGGTCTGTTCTTCTCAACTGTGTGAACCTGGGCAAGTAAGTGATCTAACCTCGCTGAGCCACTTAACCTCTTATGAAGTAGTTAAGAAAATTGAATTAGCTAATGTAAGCCAAGTGCCAGACACACAGTAAATCTTCAATAAAGAGCCACTGCTTTCCAAGGCCTCATTATCTCAAATAATGAGCCACACATAGGAGCCCCTGCCATGTGCCAGACACTGTGGGAGGCACTTTGGTGACATCATCTCCAGCAATCCTCCCAATCACCCTTGGGGAGATGCCATTATAATCCCTATTTGACAATTCGATAATCCATTTGCTGAAGTTGCACAGAGAGTAAGCAATGAGGCCAAGATGTAAACCAGGTTGCTTGACTCCATGACCTAGACACTGTTCTATGCATTCCTTAATTTATTCAATTCAACAAATATTTACTGGGCATCTTCTATATATGCCAGGCACTGTTCTAGGAGCTAGAGGCACAGCAGTGAGCCAAACAGACACAAATCCCTCACGAAACTGATGTTCTAGTTAGGGGAGCATCAGACAAAGCTTCTGGCCTTTCCTGGTGAGGCTGGTCACCCACCCTACCTGCCTGACAAAGGTGGGGCAAGTGCCTGATGGGGCTTTGGGGCTGAAGCTGGACATGGCTGGGAGAGAGGGCAGAGGAAGGGACGAATGGCCTTTCAAGGCCGAGTCAATGAAACGATGGAGACGAAGATGTCTGCTGACATCCGAGGGAAGTGGGGGATGCGGGAAGGAAAATGGCCTCAGAAACGAGCACAGCAGACCCTCTGTGCCCCATGGGACTTGGGTTCTCTGACAACTGTCTCTCTCTCAGGTCAACAACACCCGGAGCTAAAAGCAGGCATGTCCATGTGTGAAGACTCTGGCTGCACTGTGGACACAATCTGCTGTGGGGCCCCCAGTCAAGGGCTCCCCTCATCCTCCTGGTAGAAAAAGTCAAGATAAAGGAAACAGGCACCTCATCCTGCATGGCCGCCCTCCGTGGGTCTTTGGGTGGGCCCTGGCGCCCTCTTGTGGTTTCCCTTGTCTCTGCAGGGACCCTCGATGCCTCACTGTGGTTGAACATGCTGCCCATACCTAGGCTATTTCTCTGTCCCCAGACTGGACCCTTTTCCCTGTTCCCAGCCTTTCCTGCCTCCAGCTGAGGCCTGAAAATCTCAGTCACATCTCTCTCACCTTTTCCTACGTAGACCTTGGAACAGAAAGCCCGGGTGCCTGCAAGCCCTTCTGATGCTCTCAGGGGGCACAGCCATGCCATAGTGTAGCATGCAGATGTACCATCTGGTTCAAATCCTGACTGTGTCACTTAGGGGCAGTTGTATGGCCTTGCTGTGCCTTAGTTTTCTCGTTTTAAATATGAGGGCCATGGAGCTGGCCCGGTGGCATAGTGGTTAAGTTTGCACTACGCTTTGGCAGCCCAGGGTTCCCAGGTTTGGATCCTGGGTGCAGATATAGCACCATTTACCAAGCCAAGCTGTGGTGGCATCTCACATAAAATAGAGGAAGACTGGCAACAGATGTTAGCTCAGGACCAATCTTCCTTACAAAAATAGAAATAAAAAGGAGAGTTATAATAGTTACTACCTTAAAGAGTTATGGGAATTAAATGAGATAATACTCATTGGCCAATTTGTCTGTTAAAGCCTCAACACCATCCCTGACCTTCACCCCTCTACACACATCTTCTCTGCCCCTCCCCTGTAATGCAGGGGGCTGAGGCTTGACATTTTCTAGAATGACTTGCCAGCAGAGTTCTTAGTTAGAGTCAGCCAATGGGAGCAACAAAGGCACGTTATTCCTCCTCCGACAGCAGTGGATCCAGTTTCATGGTTCAGTTTAGCAGCCGCCTCTGCAGGTTTTTCTACAGAACGCTGCCTCAGATCATTGCTGGCACTTTCCTGCAGTTCCTGAAACTTCCAGACTCACTGAAAGCTGGTGGCAGCTTTCCGTAATCTTTCTATTCCAACCCATCCAATGGTGTGTAAACACCAAATTTTTCATATTAAATCCATTTCTGCTGGATGTGGAGCAACCAGGGCTTTCATTCATCGTTCATGGGAGTATAAAGTGATACAACCACTTTGGAAATCCCTGTGGCAGTTTCTTATAAACACACACTACAACCATATGACCCAGCAGTCCTGCTCTAGGAATTTATCCAACACTGGTGAAAACGTATGTCCAAACCAAGCCCTATACATGAATCTTATAGTAGCATCATTCATAATCACCTGAACCTGGAAATGACCCAAGTGTCCGTCAATCAGGGAAGGGAAAAACTGTGGTACATCCGTACGATGGAATATTACTCAGAAATTAAAAGGAAGGAACTGATACACACAACAACATGGATGAACCTCAGACACGATGATGAATGAAAAAAAACCAGGTACAATAGAGTATATACTTTGATGCCAGCCGTGGAGGGAGGCCAGTCTCTCCTCAAGAAAGAAACTGTGAATCAGCTGTGAGGAGGGAAGGTTGTCAACAGCCCCCAGCTGTAGCTCCTTTGGGATAATGCTGAGGCTGTGCTCTTCACGGCAGCCCACCCAGTGACGGGCACAGAGGGAGTACAGAGGGACACCTGGTCATTTCTGCCCATCATGGGGCTCTATGGGAATCTTTGTTCTAGGGCTCCATGTTGGCTGGCTGAGACCTTCTCAGAACTTCACTGAAGCCTCAGGCTCTTCCCGTCTAATCCTCATTCCTTGTCCCCTTCCTTCACAGGTGTCAGACCTGCATCATGGTGTGAAGGTTCTCCCTACCGACTCCTGTTTCTGCTCCCCTTTTTCTTTCACAAGCCTTATCTGAAATAAGTCTCTAGCACTGCTAACTCCATTCTGACATCTGCTTCCTGGGGCCCCCAACTGACATATAGATTTCATTTTTATGAAATTTTAAGAGAGGCCAAATGAATCTACAGAGACAGAAAACACATCAGTGGTTGCCTGGGCCAGAGGTTGGGAAGATTGACTGCAGAGGGAAATGAGGACATTTTTCTGAGTGATGTAAATGCTCCCTGTCTTGACTGTCATGGTGGTTACACTGGTTTATACATTTGTCAAAACTCACTACAGTGTACAATTAAAATGAGTGATTTTATTATATGTAAATTATACTTCAATAAAGATGATTTTTTAAAAATCTCTGCCTTCTGGAAATATCCAGAGCATCTGGTGGTTACAGGACTGTGTATATTTGGTGAAACACAGAATTGTACACTAAAAAGGAAGATATGTACTATGTATAAGTTATACCTTCATGAAAAAAGAATAAATCAGGAAAATAGTTTATACTGATTATCACATGGCTGTTACTTAAAATAATTTTGTCATACAGATGGGGCAATGCTCCATTAGAGGACTCACACTTCCTGGTTTCAAAACTTACTAAAAAGCTACAATAGTCAAAAGAGCATAGCACTGGAATAAAGACAGACACATAGACCAGCAGGACAGAATAGAGAGCACAGAAATAAACTCTCACATATATGGTCAAATGATTTGAAACAAGGATGCCAAGACCATTCTTGGGGAAAGGACAGTCTTTACAATAAATGGTGCTGGGAAACTATTTATCCACATGCAAAAGAAAAAAGGTTGGACCCCCTACCTCACACCATACACAAAAGTTAACTCAAAATGGATCAAGGTCCTAAACATAAGACCTAAAACTATAAAATTCTTTGAAAAAAACAGACAGTAAAACTTCACAACATTGGATTTGGCAATGATTTCCTGGGTCTGTCATCAAAAGCACAGGAAACAAAAGGAAAAAAAAAACAAATTGGGCCTCATGAAAATTAAAAGCTTTTATACTTCCAAAGACATTGTCAACAGAGTAAAAAGGCAGTCCTCAGAATGAGAGAAAATATTTGCAAATCATATATCTGATAAGGGATTAATGTACACAATATATGGAGAACTCTTAAAACTCAACCAAAAAAACCTCAATTCAATATCTATATAAGGAAAACTCTATATGAGGAAAACTATAAAACTCTGGTGAAAGAAATCAAACAAGAACTAACTAAATAGAGAGATATTCCATGTTCATGGATAGAAAGACTCAATATTGTTAAAATGTCTGGTCTTCCAAACTTGATCTATAGATTCAGTGCAATCCCAAACAAAATCCCAATAAGTTATTTCATAGATATTGACAAACTTATTCTAAAGTTTATGTGGAGAGGCAACGGACTCAGAATAGTGAACACTACATTGAATGAGAATAAAGTTGGAGAACTAACATTGCCTGACTTCAAGACTTAATATAAAGCTACAGTAATCAAAGCAGTGTGGTATTGGTGAAAGGATAGGCAAACCGATCAATGGAACAGAAAAGAGAGATTAGAAATAGATCCAAATAAATATAGTTAACGTATCTTTCACAAAGGAGCAAAGGCAATATCATGGAAAAATGATAGTCTTTTCAGGAAATGGTGCTGGAACAGATGGACATCCATATGCAAAACAAAAACAAAAACAAAAACAGAACCTAGACACAGACCTTACATCCTTCACAAAAATTAACACAAAATGAATTACAGACCTAAATGTAAAATTCAAAACTATAAAACTCCCGGAAGATAACACAGGAGAAAATCTAGATGACCTAGGGTTTGGCAATGACTTTTTAGATACAACACCAAAGGCACAATCCATGAAAGAAAAAATCAATAAGCTAGACTTCATTAAAATTAAAAATTCTGCTCTGTGAAAGACACTGCCAACAGAACAAAATGAGAAGCCAGCGACCGAGAGAAAATATTTGCAAAAGACATATCTGATAAAGGACTTTACTCCAAAATATACAAAGAATTCTTAACAACAATAAGAGTTGTTCAACAATAAGAAAACAAACAAACCAACTAAAAATTGGGCCAGAGAGCTGAACAGACAGCTCATCAAAGGAGATACACAGACGGCAAATAAGCATATGAAAAGATGCTCCACATCATACAGCATCAGGGAAATGCAAACTAAACCAACAGTGAGATACCACTACACACCTATTAGAATGGCCAAAATCCAGAACACTGGTGCAGCAACACCAAATGCTGGTGAGAATGTCGTGCACCAGGAACTCTCACCCATTGCTGGTGAGAATGAAAAGTGGTACTGCCACTTTGGAAGACATTTGGCAATTTCTTATAAAATTAAACATATCTTACCACACAGTCCAACAGTTGCGCTCCTTGGTATTTACCCAAAGGAGTTGAAAACTTATGTTCACACAAAACCCTGTACATATATGTTTATAGCAGCTTTTTCATAACTGTGAAAACTTGGAAGAAGCTGAGATGTCCTTCAGTAGGTGAGTAGACAAACTGTGGCACATCCAGACAATGAAATGTAATTCAGCACCAAAAAAATGAGCCATCAAGCCATGAAAACACATGGAAGAATCTTAAATGCATATTACTAACTGAAAGAAGCCAGTCTGAAAATACTACATACTGTACAATTCCAACTATATGATATTCTGGAAAAGGCAAAACTGTGGAGATGGTGAAAAGATTGGTGGCTGGTAGGGGTTGGGGGGAGGAAGGGATGAATAGTTGGGGCATAGGGGATTTTTAGGCCAGTGAAATCACTCTGTATGCAACTATAATGGTGTAAACACGTCATTATTCATGTCCAAACCCATAGAATGTACAATACCAAGAATAGACCCTAGTGTAAACTATGAACTGTGGTGATAAAGATGTGTCAATGTAGGTTCATCAGTTGTAACAAATGTACCACTCTGTGGGGGAATGTTGATAAAGGCAGAGGCTGTGCACATGTTGGGGCAGGGGGTATAAGGGAAAACTCTGTACCTTCTGCTTAGTTTTCCTGTGAACCTGAAACTGCTCTGAAAAATAATGTCTACAAAACCCTCTCCAAAAATGGGCAAAGGACTTGAATCAACATTTAATCAAAGGAGAAATACAAATGGCCAATAAGCCCATCAATAGATGCTCAACACTGATATCATTAGGGAAATGCAAAGCAAAACCACAATGAGATACCACCTCATACCCATTAGGATGGCCACTGTCAAAAAACCAGAAAATAAACCAGTGTGGGTGAGGATGCAGAGAAATTGGAACCCTTGTGTGCTGTTGGTGGGAATGTAAAATGGTACAGCTGTTATGGGAAACAGTATGGCAATTCCTCAAAAAATTAACAATAGAATTATCACTGATCAGCAATTATATTTCTGTGTATATATCCAAAAAAATTGAAATTAGGGTCTTGAATAAATATTTATACATCCACATTTATAGCAGCATTATTCACAGTAGCCAAAAGGTGGAAACAACCCAAGTGTCCATCTACAGATGAGTGGATGAGCAACATGTGATATAGATATAGACATTCCATTGTGTATATATATGGATGAGTATAGATAGAGATATAAATAGAGAGAGATATACACAATGGAACATTATTTTTTTAATGAGATTCACAATAGTTTACATCATTGTGAAATTTCAGTTGTACATTATTTCTTGTCTGTCACCACATAAGTGCTCCCCTTCACCCCCTGTGGCAACCCCCCACCCCCCTTCCCCTGGTAACCACTGAACTATTTTCTTTGTTCATGTGTTGGTTTATATTCCGCATATAAGTGAACTCGTATGGTGTTTGTCTTTCTCAGTTTGGCTTATTTCACTTAGCGTAGTATCCTCCAGGTCTATCCATGTTGCTGCAAATGGATGATTTTGTCTATTTTTATGGCTGAGTAGTACTCCATTGTGTATATATATATACACCACATCTTCTTTATCCAATCATCAGTCACTGGGCACTTGGATAGTTTCCGTGTCTTGGCTATTGTGAATAGTGCTGCGATGAACATAGGGGTGCATATGTTACTTTGGATTGTTGATTTCAAGTTGTTTGGGTAGATACCCAGTAGTGGGATAGCTGGGTCATAAGGTATTTCTATTTTTAGCTTTTTGCGGAATCTCCATACTGTTTTCCACAGTGGCTGCACCAGTTTGCATTCCCACCAGTGGTGTATGAGTGTTCCCTTTTCTCCACATCCTCTCCAACATTTACTGTTTTTTGTCTTGGTAATTACAGCCATTCTGACTGGTGTAAGGTGATATCTCATTGTAGCTTTGATTTGCATTACAATGGAATATTATTAAGGCTTTAAAAGGAAAGAAATTCTGACACATGCTACAACACAGACGAACCTTGAGGACATTATGCTGTGAAATAAGCTAGTCACAAAATGACAAATACTGTGTGATTCCACTTAAATGAGGTGCCTAGAGTAGTCAGATTGCTAAGAGACAGAAAGTAGACTGGGAGTTTCCAGGGACTGGGAGGAGCGGGGAATGGGGAGTTATTATTTAATGGGTACAGAGTTTCAGTTTTGCAAAATGAAGAGTTCTGAAGATGAGAAGATTGAACAACAATGTGCATGTACTTAATACCACTGAATTGTACACTTTAAAATGGTGAAGAGGGTTAAAGTTTGTGTTACGTGTATTTTGCCACAATAAAAAAAAATCTTTCAAAAAACTAATAGAGCTATATTAAAATTATAGTATTTTTTTAAAAAAAGAGTTCTCTCCTCCAAGTGTCAAATATGCCGGGCACCCCAGTGACAAGGGGAATGGGAAGTCTTGGGTTCGGGTAGTAATGAACACTATTAGTCACAGAGGACTTCCTGGAGGAAGTGAGGTGGTTAGAGGTGATGCTAGGCTAAAAGAGCAGAAGGACTCCAGTGGCTAATGATTCCACCTCAGCGCCTATCTGGGCTCTGCCTCTCAGCTCACATCTTCACAGTTTCCAGGGAGACAGTCTCCAGGGAGCTTGGAATGCCCACATTGCTGTCACTTGGCAACCAGGACCTGGCGGCTGCACCTGCCTACCATGTTCTTTCCACCATCCTGGGCCCTCATCTCTGGCATGGGCTCTGAGCTGCCCAGCCAGTGGGGGCCCAGCTAGGGAGGCATCTTCCATCTGCTTCCCTCCTCAGCCACTCACAGGCCTTACAAGGACAACTGAACTCTTGTTGATGGAGGTAAGTCCACAGAAAGTGCTAGATGGAGGACTCAGACAACTTCCAGCCCCAGGGGACTTTCCCATTTGTCCCCATCTATGGAGGACCCTGGGGCCCAGGGCGGATGGAACACTGTCCTGCTCTCAGGGGACTTACAACCTAGTGCAAGAGACAGAGCTCACCTTGTTCTTTCAATATACAGATGCTGGTGCCTACTCCATGCTGGCTCTCAGCCACAGACTTGCAAAGGAGTGACAGTGTAGTGCCCCACTCACTCCTCAGCAGTCACCTCTAAGCACCAAAGGCTACTTTCTCTAAACTCTGCAGTTCTCTGCCTGAGGGCTTTTCATGCCTCCAGAAGCAGCCCTCAACCAGAGAGCGAGTGAAAGAACACCCTCAACTGGGACAGCTCTCAGACATGTGTCTCCCAGAGTTGCCAGACAAACCCGAGCTCCAGGTGCCCAGAAGTAACTGGTTTGATCACATACCAACTCTTGCCTGCCTTCCCTTCCCAGTCACACTCCCCCACTCCCTTGCTGCCATTTCCTGGAATCGGCTCCCAAATAAACCGCTCAAATCCTTGTCTCACATTGACTGCTGAGGGAACCCAAGCTAACACAGGGAGGATGCTGTATAACAGCACGGTGTATAATGGTATAATAGGGAGCCAATGTTCTGTGAGATTCTGGCCATAAGTGATTGCATGAAAAGCAATGGCTGAACCAAAGGGGTGGGGATGGGGGAGCTGTCAGCCCAGGTGCAGGCAATGAGGGGTGCATTGTCGGTAAAAAACTTGAAAGTGATACCGAACCTGAAGTGAGTTCGCTCACCCGTTGCGCAGCAAGCCAATCTCTGACACTGGGTGTGGTGGAAGAAAGTAGGAATTTTATTTTTGCACAGCGCTGAGCAAGGAGAGAGGGCAGCTAACGCTGAAATCCCAAACTCCCTGAAAAGCTAAGAGGAAGGGTTTTTATTTGGGGTTTTAGGTAGGGGAGGGGGAGCATATGGCCTTGCTGGTCAGCAGCTTTCCCACCAGCCTGTATCTCTTTTCCGGGAGGAGAGAATCCGGGTGCTTGTCCTTGGCAGTGTCTGTCTCCATGGAGGATAGTGGACTCTGGAGCCAGGAAGCCGGAGAGTAAGCAGGGAATGAGTGTTTTGGTTTTAACCCCATATATGCTGGGTTTAATGTGGGGAAACTGATATCAGGGTCGGGATCAAAAGCACAACTAAAACTGACCAACAGCCAGTCTTCTTTTTATTATCACCATGAACCAGCCATTTTAATTGTCTTCAATGGTAACATTCTCCTCTGCACTGAGGCTGATAGCTCTTGCTGCTGCATGCCCACCCCTTGGCTCCCCACTAACACCAACTGCACTCCATGGAGGAGAGAATAATTGCTTGTGAGCAGAGGAAATGGGGGAAAGCCTCAGGAGGTGGCAGGAAGTAGTCAGATTCAGAATATATTTTGAGGGTAAAGTTGACTAGTTTTGCTGTTGGATTAGACATGGGTGTGAGAGAAGAGAGGAGTCAAGATTATTGCAGTCAAGAGTTCTGGGGCTGAAGGGAGAGTTGGAGGAGATGATGTCAGAGAAAGGTGAGGGGTGGGGGAAGGCGGGCACAGACCTTATGCAGACTACAGGGAGGACTTGACTCTTCCTTTGAGTGTGATGGGAGCCCCGGGAGGGTTTCGAGCAGAGGAGGGATGTGATCTGGCATGCGTTCTAACAGAATCTCCAGTTGCAGAGTATGGAACAGACTTTAGGAGACAGAGATGCAGTAGAGCAGTTCAGAGCCTGGTGCAGACATGCAAGTGAGAGAGGGATAAGGGTGGCTTGTGTGTGTGTGTGTGGGGGGGGGGGGGGGGGGGGGGATTGACTGGGATGGGAAAACTAAATTTGAGTAAAAACAATAAGTGGATTTCAAAAAAACTTGTTGAAGAAACAATAGGTGGCAAAAATCATGAAGGAGACAGGCAAATAAATGCTTGAAATTTGGTAGTGGATCAGGAGCTCCAACTCTGTGGACAGCAGCTGTGCCTTCTTGATGGAAGTGGCTTCAGTTCTCTGAGCTGGTTTTGTCACCTGCAAAATGAGGATGAAAATGGAACGTAACTCACAGAGTTGTTGACAGGGTGATGTAAAGATTTTGGCACAGGATCTAACACACAATAAACATTTAATAAATGTTATCCTAGGAGCCATACTGCTGGGTTCCAGTATCATCTCTGCCATTCACTGGCTGACTGTCATTTTGGTCAAATCTACCCCGTCCCTCTGTTTGCCCATCTGAAAAATGGGGCTATCATTAGTACCAACTTCACAGGGTCAGGTCGTGAGAATTAAATAAATGACTACACTATAGCATTTAGAACAACGTGACACGTAGCAAGCACTGCATAAGTCCCAACTATTATGATCAATATGCTTTAGCCATATTTCATAACCAGCATAAGCCCATTCCAGTCTGCAAACGGCAAGTCTGTGGCTCAGAACAAGGTGGCCTCGTCTCGAAGACCCAACACCCTGCGCGCAGCAGTCCTCCTATCTCCTGGGGAAAATGTGCGATTCCGGCTTTGAACGGCCGCGTCCCTCCACTCCCTTGCGCTGCCTGTCGGAACCTTTAAGCGCGGTGCTCGGGTTTCCGGCCGGGCGCGCTCCTCAGCTGCGCCACCGCTTGGAATTAATTCCGGCGACCGCGCCCCCACCCCTGGGCGTCTCCATTTTGGCGGCTGGTGGAGGCGCGGCCAGGACGAGTCGGGTAGCTGAGCGGAGGCTTCAGTACGCTGAAGGCCGATCGGCTCACTGCCGTCTCTCCCTTCCTTCCTCCGCCCGCAGAGGCCGGGGGCGCGCATGGCGGGCTTGGAGGTGCTGTTCGCGTCGGCGGCGCCGGCCATCACCTGCGCGCAGGACGCGCTCGTCTGCTTCCTGCACTGGGAGGTGGTGACGCACGGCTACTACGGCTTGGGAGCCGGCGACCAGGTACGCCTCGGAGCCGGGCCTGGGCGGGGGGCGAGGTGTCAGCTGCGCAAACCCAGGTCCGGTCCAGGCGCCTGGCCTTCCCTCCACGTCCAGGCCCCGGGGCTTCTGACCCCGTTGGGTCTGTGGGTCTGGGGGGTGCCCTACTGCCCCAGCCCAGCGCCCCCGCAGCTCGGCGGACGCAACACGATGGGAACGCCCAAGGACCGAAACTCGCCCCAACACAGCCTGGGGGCCGCCCCGGCCAGCATCGTGCAGACCGGGCACTCCTCACCTAGCTGAAAGTCCACACGGCGGGGGTGGGCTGGGCTCCGTACTGCCCTCGAGCCTCCCCCGGCTGTCAGGATCCAAGCACGGGGGTGAACTTTGACTCTAGCGCCAGCCCAGGTCCTTTCTGCGCTCCTCAGCCTGAGCCCGGAGAGCTCACGCACCCTTTACCGAATGCGTGCACCCGTGCAGACCACTCGCCTCTGTCATCCCCGCCTCGGGCTCTGGGAAACCGCCGCCTCCCAGACGTACACGTACACCCTGGGTGTGAGGGCCGGGTAAGGGTTCCTCCCCAGCAGCTGTCCCTACAGGGCTAGCCCCTCATGCTCTCCCATCCTCACGCTCTGCCTCTTACAGCTGGAGGTCTTGTTGTCATCCCCACAGAGCCCCAGGACTGCCGAGCCCGGCCCACCTCACTGATTCTTTGCTGTAGCATTCTCCCATCTTCCCTACCCCTACCCTGTGACTATCACCCTACATGTGAGCTTCCTGGGAGAACTGGGCTTGGCCCCTTACTGCCCCTTCATTTGCCTTCTCCTCCATCGGAGAACATATCCTCCCAGCCGCGCTCACCGCATACACACACTCGGCACTCCAGGCTGCCGCTCACGGTGGCTCTCAGAACCTAGACCAGCTCTGGGGAACAGGGCACCTCACCCCTCGCATCTTACAGTGAGTTTTAACCTTCCTCTCATTTCGAATTGCTTCAGTTCTCGAATTCCATGATCCTTTTTCAGTTTCTCAGATATGTATCCAGAGTCTTAACTTTTCCTGTCTTGACAGAGAGCTTTAGGATCCCTCCTCAAACATCCTGAGCCCTTAGAACTAGGTAATCCTCCCACCCCCGGCTGCCCCACTCCTCTGTCCCTGAGAACTACTGATCAAGACCACTACACCTCTCACGCTTTGCCCCCACCAGCAGGAGTCAAGACAGGAACTGTCACGGGTCTCTGGTTCGTTTATTTTCCAGACCTCAAGTATCTCCCTGGGACCGCAGATACACACTTAGCATCCCCTCCAGGCTCACCATACTTTATCCCTCCTGTGGACTCTAGGACTGGAGATAAGGCTGGGAAAGAAGGGCCAGCCTTTCACACACACCTGGAAGCAGGAACTGTTTCTTCCCCACAGATGCTTCTGTTCCTGGCCCCCCTGTTCAGCCCACACTTGGTTCCACTTCCCTTGCCTTTCAGGACTTCAGACCTTCGCACCAGGTGGACTGAGCTCCACTCACAAGTGTCCAGCTTCCCCTTTCAGAGCAGAGTCTCTGCAGTGGAGGCCTTGCGTCTCCTCACTTGCCTACTGCAGCTTTCCAGTCTTTAACAGCTCTTTCACTTGCCCCAGTCATTTCATTTCAACTCTTCCTTGGAATTTCTCCCAGGAAGCTGAGGTGTCGGATGGTGTTTGGTGGGGGTGGGGGGATGGGGTTGGAGAGGCGAGTAAGACCTGGTCCTGACCTTGGGGCTCCCCCATCGGCCCTCAGCTCCCCCGCCCCTTGCCCTGTCCTTCAGCTCTGTCCTGTTTCCTGTCCCTCTTCATGTACCTCAACTTATTTACTCCCAGCTAGCCAGTTCTGCTCTGACATCCTGTCAGAACCTTTCCCCTAGAACAGGAGCTTGTTAGAGGGGGCCTGTGTGACTCCCTTCTCTTCTTCCCATTCCGTTAATACGTGTCAACACTGCAGATGTGCTCCCACTGCTTCCCTCACACATCCTTTCGGCAGCTCCGTCTGAGTCAGTTTGACAGCTTAGGGACATCAGTTCATATAGGTCCTTGCCTCCTTCCAGCTGGCATCATCCCCTTGCCATATACTCCTGACCCAAAAATTTTCAGGTGAAATGTGCAGAAAGAATATGATCTCATTTTAATACTGGTTTAAAAAAATAAAGAAAAGATCCGTGGCTGATTTCCAAAGGTCCGTCTAACTCCACTCTGTTCGTGGTGCCATGTGTTGAGTTGATGCAGGCCAGAAAAAGAAGCTGGCTCCAGGGGAGGCCGAGGAGAGTGGGATGAAGGTTTTGAAAGGCGTTGCGCCCTGTCTGTCTGTCCACCCCAGTGCTAAATCATGGTGCCTCTGAGGGGATGGGGTTGGTATTGCACCCCGGAGTGTAGTTTTCCTTCTCTCTGTCCTTTCTCTTAAGTGCCGTGGGAGCTCAGGTTGCACTTGTCCTCCTCTCACTTCTGCTGGGTCTCCTTTCATTCAGAGTAGAAGCTGTTTGGAGAGGCATCTTTCCTGTTAGTTTATTTAAGAGAGGGTTTAATTTCCTAGTCTGAAACCAATAGTGTCGCCCAGCTCAGAGGATGTTTATGTTGCCCCTCCAGCCACCTCCTGCTCCCCACCCTTTTGGGGTGATAAGAGAGAGAGGAAGGTCCCGAAAGTGTGTACTTGATCATATAATATATTGACAGTTAAACGGAAAGCTAAGTTGTCTGCTTTTCTCTTTGGTGTTGTCTCCTCTGGTACAAGGGAGTTGTGTACATAAACGTTGATCAGGAGAGCAGTGCAGCCATCGGCTTCTATAAAAACCCAGTATTTGAATTTGGATTTCTTTTTTGAAGTCAGCACCACTCCACATAAGAGCTTTACAGCTGTGTCAAGTGATTTAGGTGGCAAGAGGATACAGATGACCATAGACTTAAGTTAGAGAATTTTGTTTTGTGTTCTAGGAATCTTAAGGATTATGTTGAAAAAGAGAAAATGTCCCAGATGATCTGCTTGAGTTTCTTTGAATGTCTCTCTTTAGCTGAGAGACACTGGAGTGAACTCTTGGCCACTAAAGAATGTTTCCAGCCCCAAGATTTTGCCTAAGAGGACAACTGTCTTTACTTTCTTGGGACCAGTCTGGTGGATGTGGCTGGGAAAAATCTCCAGCCATAGCCGAAGCCTCTAGAAGCTTTGAATGTCAAACCCAGCTCTGCACCTGACTTACTGTGACCGTGGGCGATTCTCAGCCCCCCTCAGCCCCTCTCAGCCCCTTGATTGTGCATCCGAGGGAGTTAAACTTCACAGCCATGCGCTTTGGCTACTTTCCAGCTGTAGCTTTCTGGGTGGCCTGATGTTGGATGTCAGGGCCTAGAGGCAGTCGAATGTTGTGTTTGGCCTGATATCACCCAGGCCAGTCCCTCTCAGTTCCACCTGTTTTCCCCATATCAGGGCAGCCCTTGGGCAGGGGAACCTCGGTTCCACCACAGTGAGCGGCGCCAGCCTCCCCTCACCCCAGGATTCTCTCATACTCTGGAAGCCAGAGGTTATGTGATAGTGAGCGGACCAAATTATCTATATTCCAGGAAAGAATTCTAGTGGATTGAATACTATACATGAAGGATATAAATATAAATTCAGAGGCCCTTGCCAGAACAAGGACAAGGCATGTTATCCAATTTTGGCTTCCGAAGTAAACCCTAAATCCACAACACTAAACACATTACAGGAAATTTACCCAATTAAGGGTGATGGGATAGTTTCTTTCTCACTCAGCAGAGTGGTTTGATAAGTTTCACTTTTGTTTTTTGCCACTCTCATTTCTCTGCTTCAGGCCTGTGAGTTTCCTTGTCATCCAGTCGGTTTTAAGCCATGCGGTTGCACATCTTGAAATGTATTTGAGACTGCTTCCCACATTGGATTCCTGAGCACCAGGGGCGACCAAAGAGGAGAGGCCCGTGGTTCTCCCCACTCCTGGCCTCCCGTCTGCTTGGTGTAGGAGGGTCTGTGGTGCTGGGCCTTTGTCTTTGCCGTTGTCCTTCACCTGTGGTCCTACTCCCTCCCCTGTGTTCTCGTGAATACCGATCCTCCCAGTCCGCTTGCTCTGTGTTTAGCTATATAAATATGCATCCATGAAAAAAAATACAGGTTTTTTGTGTTTTAAGAATTTTTTACATAAATAGTATCCAGCTATAAATCTCATTTTTTCTTAACTTTTAAGTCATATTTTTTATATTTATCAGTAATACTACAATTAGATCTAGTTTATTCCTTCGAACTGCTATACAGTATTCCTCTGTGATTATATTTTGCATTTTACCTCCACTTTGGTGCCCCCAACAAGGTTGTGATGAAGATTCCTTGTCGCGTCCCCTGTGTCTCTGTGCACAGGGTTTCTTCCAGGAGTGGAGGTTTTGGGTCCTGGGGTATCAGGTCACCTAATTATACTAAGTACTGCCAGATTGCTCTCCAAAGAAGTTGTATGAATGCAAATGGAAGCCAGCAGTGCCTGGAGGTTCCCATTCTCCCCACACTCACACAAACATCTGGCAAAAAAATAGAAAAACAGATAAAACTGGTCCAATAGGTGTGACCTGTTATCTCGTTATTTCAGCCTGGGCTTCTTTGAGTGCTAGTAAAGTTGAACAGCCCTTTATACTCTGTTAGCTGCTGTTATCTTTTGCTTGTTTATATCCCCTGCCAGTTTTTTGAGTGGGTTCCCAATTTTGTTATTTATTTACCAAGCATTCCCTTTATTTGCTAGTTATTAACTCTTTTCACTTGCAGCCATGGCAAATATCTCGTCCTAGCCTGTGATGCCTGTTAACTTTGTGGTGTCTTGTTGAACAGAAGCTTTAAATTATGAACAGTCTCAAAGACAGCACTGTGTTTCTTTTGTGGATCTTATTTAAGACATCTTTCCCCACCTGGAAATAACTACATTAGTTTTTACTGTAGAAATAGTTTGAGAACTATTTCTCAAACTTCAGTGTGTAAAGAAAAATCCTAAGATCATTTAAAAAGAAAAGAAAGGAAGATAACACAACTCACAGTGATGCATTTTACTAGGTTGGCAAAAATTTAAAAATTGGGCCGTGGCAATGTTGCTGACCACACGGAACAAGAACTCTGATGCATTGCTCATGGGAGTGTAAATCAGTACCTCTTTGGAAAACAATTTGACTTTATCGTATAAATTAAAAGATTTTCCCCTAGACATAGTCTATAGAAATTTATCCACATGTGTACTAGGAGATGGGTACAAGTAAAAGCATTGTTTAGAATGGGAAAACAAATAAACTGGAAACACTCCACATATCCATCAAGTGAATGTGCAGCTTGCAGCATATTCGTACAATGGTACGCTTTGTGGCTGTGAACTGTAAAGCAATGCAATGCTGTGTAGTGAATCAACTACAGTTAAATGCATTCACATGGATAAATTTCAAAAAACTGTCAAATGAAAAAGGCAAGTGATAAAAGTGATGCCATTTATAAAAAATTGAAAAACATTTGAAACAATATATTTTTAGGGTTGTGTATAACTGTAAGGAAAAGTAAAGAAATTTTAGAAAATACAGAGTAGTGATTACCCCTGAGGGGGAAGAAGGGATATTCATTGGGGGTACGCTACTTAAGGCTTTAGCAGTATTGGCAATGTTCTATTTCTTCACGTGGTGGTACATACATCGGTGTCTATTTTATCATTCTTTTGTATCTTGTACATATGCTACATTTTGTGTGTGTATGAAAATTGTTCATAATTTTTGTTAAACCACTATGGTGGTCTGGAGAGGGATATATTAGAATCTGTATTTTCAGTCAACACTTTGGCGATCCTATTGCAGATGGCCCAAGTGCCAACTTTGAAAAACACTGCCTTAATATTTCACAGTATCCCTTGAGATGATTGGCCCTATTCTTGGCAGGGGGATGGAGAGGGGATTATTATTGAAGCAAGGCTGCAGATTCTTGACAGGTTCCAGGGCTGTGCCGTAAAGGCAGTCAGACATGAGGCAGGGAGCACTAGAGCAGGAGTCCAGAGACCTGAATCCAAGGCCTCTAACTTGCTGCATGCCCTTGGTCATTTTATTTCTCTCGGCCTCCCTGTCCTCATCTGTCAAGTGGGGGAGTGGGATTAGATTATTGGTAAGGTCTTTTATAGCTCTGTGTTCTGAGGTCATAGTCTTCCTCCTCTCAACCCTGGTGTCTTCTCAGCCGGGTCCCAGTGATAAGAAATCAGAACTACTGCCAGCCGAATGGAACAGCAATAAAGACCTGTACGTCCTCCGGTATGAGTCTAAGGATGGGTCCAGAAAGCTCCTCGTGAAGGCCGTCACTGTGGAGAACAGCATGATCATCAATGTGCTGGTGAGTTTCTGGGACCCATAGGGGTTCACTGATGGGAGTGGACATTGGGATCGCTTTTTTGAAACCCATTTAACAGTATGGATCAGGAGCCCTAAATGTTTATGAACCTTTACCCAGTGATCCTACTTCTGGAACTTTATCCTGAGGCAAGAACCCTAAATATAGAAAAGCTTTGTGCTCAGAGATGCGCAGCTCCCTGGTATTGTTAAAGGGGGACTTTCCATTACGGAGGAATGGTTAAGTAGATCAGGGTAAATGCATTTAGTGACAACATGGCAGAAAAAAGCTTATTGTCGTTCCAGGGGGCTACTTTGGGTAAGCCTGGCTCTCTGCTTCCTTGGAGCCTTTACACTTCTTGTTTCCTGTGCTGGGAAGCTCTTACCCCCACCTGTGGACCTCCTCGCACACATACACACCCTCCACTCTTTAGCCTGGCTAGCTCCCTCTCATTGTCACTTCCTCTGGAAGTTCAGTCCTGACTACCTACTCGCGCCTGCGAGAAAAATCTAAATTATGCCTTTCTACTTCATCATTTTATTTTCCTGCCTGGAACTACCCAATTTGTAATTATGTACTTACTTATGTTTTCATTTAATGTTTGCATTCTGCCACTGGACTGTAAGCACCACGAGAGCAGTGACCTCCTTTTTGTTAAGTTTTATGCTGGTTGTCTGTGTGTGTACAGATGAAAGCTTTTTTCACTCAGTATGTTTTGGAGGTCTTTGTGTGGGAATGTATATAGATATACCTTATTCATTTTAACTACTCTATAGTATTCCATAATACGATAATTTATTTATCCCTTTTCCTTTTGATGGACATTTAGATCTTGTATCAAACGGGGTTCTTATAAACAACAAAGTCCCCTCAGTTTAGTTTAAACAGATTGGGTTTATTAAAAGAACTGGGATGGGTCACTGAATTGTTGGAAGGGCTGGAAAAACAGGTTCAAGGCTGGGCTTCCAGGATAGTGCCCCAAACCAAGCCATGGAAACCACTGCTGCTGCCACCAACCCCAGGACATTAGGTCCTGGCCAATACTGCCAGCCCTAGTGCCCCCTTTCATGAGCCACTTATGTTGTGACCCCTGCTGCCTCCCTTATTAGCAAGATGTGTCTCCCCCTTGCTGGGCCTGCTTTTCCATGTTGCCCCGCTCCAAATTGAAGTTGTGCATCCATTTGGCACCTCAGTTACATGCCTGTGCCCAAGTTGCAAAGAGCCTGGGGGTAGGTTTTCTGGGCTCTGCCTCAGAAAGTCAGTATTCCCAAATCAGAGAAGTCCCCATGCATTGGAATGGCATTCCCTACATTACAGACAGTCCTTATATATGTCTCCTTGTGCATATATGTATTCCTTTAGGTTGAATATTTAATTTTCTCCCCGTACCCACCCATGCATTAACTAGGAATATCCCTAGTCTCTCATTTTCTGTTTTCATTTTTCTAGGAATATGGCTCACAGCAAGTGTCAGACTTGACCCTGAATTTGGATGATTATATTGATTCAGAACACCTGGTTGACTTCCACAGGTACTTCTAAGTGATGGCTTTCCTCTGGGAAAAAGAAGAGAGAACCAGTGGCCAGATATGAGGAATGGGGTAGAGGTGACCAGAGAATGGAGGAAGGCTAATGAAGGGATCTTTCACCCCTGGGCACAGTCACTTCTCAGTTTTCTTTGCTGTTTGTAATTTATTTGAGGAGAAGACTCACATGGGAAATGCCATGTGAAATAAAATGATGCAATCAAGAGTCCACAAGGGCGGCAGTGGCTACAGAATAGAGTTGGGGCCAGGTGAATGGGGTCAGGCGGGGTAGGCTCCTGGGAAAAAGTGTGCCTGATCAGGTTTCCACTCCACCCCCAACTTTTCTTTTTCCAATAGACTTTCTTTTTAGATCAGTTTTAGGTTCACAGCAAAATTGAGCAGCACATGCAGAAAGTTCCCGTGTCCGTCCTGCCCCACCTGACGCACAATCTCCTTCTCTCTCAGCGTGCTGCCCCAGAGTGGGGCCTATTTTAGGATGGATGAACCTACACTGACACATGTTGTCACCCGAAGTCCATAGTTTACATCAGAGTTCACTCTTGGTGGTGTCGGAGTATGTTTAGTTTTGTAAGAAACTGCCAACCTGTCTTCCAAAGTGGCCGTACGGTTTTGCCTCCCCACCAGCAGTGAATGAGAGTTCCTGTCGCTCAGCATTGTCAGCATTTAGTGGTGCTAGTGTTTCAGATTTTGGCTCTTCTAATAGGTATGCAGTGGTATCTTGTCGTTTTAATTTGCAGTTCCCTGATGATATCTGTTACTGAGTGTCTTATGCTTATTTACCATCTGTATATTTCCTTTTGTGGGGTGTATGTACAGGTCTTTGCTCTATTTTTAATTGAGTTGTTTTCTTATTGTTAAGTTTTAGGAGTTCTTTGTATATTTTGGCTAACAGACCTTTATCATATATGTGTTTTGCAAATATTTTCTCCTAGTCTGGCTTGTCTTCTCATTCTCTTGACTTTATTTTTTCTTTTTGAACCATCTGAGAACTATTTCCACACTTTCTGAACCTTAACCCCTAGATATTTCAGCATGTGTCTCCCTGTTCCTACAAGGGTATCCTCCTGTATAAGCTTAATACAATTATCACACTCAGGAAATGTAGCACTGATACATTAATATCATTTATACACGCTCCAAGCTCAGATTTCTCAGTCATCCCAGGAATATCCTTTTTAGCTAGTCTTGGTTTTTGGTTTGAGGTTTTTTTTCTTATCCAACCAAAGATCACACATTGCATTTATTTTCATGTCTCTTTACCTTTAATCTGGAATGGTTTCCTAGACTGTTTTTCATGGCACTGGTATTTTTGAAGACTTGAGGTCAGTTACTGTGTGGGATGTTCAGATTGTTTCCTCATCATTTGATTCAGGCTGAACATTTTCGACAAGAGCACTGCATGGGCGAGGCTGTGTTCTCGTCAGTGTTGCACATCAGGCATGTGACGTCTGTCTCCTCGTTGGTTTGGTTCAGTTTGATCACTTGGTTATGACGGTATCTGCCAGTTCCTCTATAGTAAGGGCATGTGTTTCCCTTTGTGTTTAGTAAGTGATCTGTGGGATTATACTAGCAGACTGGATATTCTGCTTCCTAAAGGGCTTTCACCCCGTGGTTTTAGCATCTATTGATCCTTGCCTGAATCAATTATTACTGTGATGATTACAAAACAGTAATTTTCTATGTTCATCATTCTTTCTACACTCACTAATTAGTATTTTTTAAATAAAAAAGTTTCCTTTTTAATTTTAATAAAATGGATTCCATTTTATTCAGTTTTAGTCCATTTCTGTTATTCTTTGCACAAGTTGTTCAGAGTTGACCCATGGGAACCCCTTCAAGCTGCCTCCTTTGTCCTTTTGACACGTCCTCATCATTCTTTGAGTGTTTTCATACTTTCTGGTACAATAAGATGTTCTAGCCTCACCTTGTACTTTACTTGCTCTTGCCTTGAAATCAGCCATTTATCTAAGGGACTGTGATTTCTGTTGGTGGGGAATAGTATTTAAAAACCAAAATCTGGGCCCTGAGTGTGCTTATTAATACTAAGGATGTTATTGCTTCCAGGCCTTTTCAGAGAGTAGAGCTAGGAAACTTTTTCCTTAAAGTTTTTTTTCTTAAAGTTTAAACTGATACTTTTATTTTTAATCTAACACCATAGGATTCTTGTTCTCTTATTCCATACTTGTATCTCTCTTCTGTGGTGAGAACCCTGATGCCCAGCGGCATCAATATATGTACTCATTTGTTTGATTTTAAAATAACACACACATAGTTTCTAAACTGCTGCATCAATACCTACCAGTAACAAATCTAAGTAAAGTTCCAAATACGATTTCTTTCCAGTTCGTTTTGTCCTTTGACCTTATCCCACTGAGGACATATATAGTCAGAGTATTGTGTTCAAAAGGTACTTAAATTAATGCTTGTTTTTCCATCAATGTAATGAAATTCTCTCTTTGATATACAGTTAGGCCCATTTATTTGCACTTTAGGGACTTTTCCCCCATCCTCATTGACCTTCTCAGGTTTTGGATGAAGCTTGACATCACTATAAATTCAGTCATCAGAACTGCCTAGAAAACCCTGTTGCATTTAATTGCATTTAATCAGCAATAACCATTTTGAACAAGCTCAATTCCTCTCAAACTTTCAAACCACCTGCCTCCATCATTCTGGCCACCCATCTTTGTCTCTTTCCCTTTTCCATGCAACCTTTGTGTGAAGCGGTCCCAACTTCCGCTTCTGCTCGTTACCCTCCAGTCAGTTTCCCACACAGCAGTTGGAGCAGCCTTTTTAGAACAGGCCAGATTGTGGGTGAAACCCTTGCTTGAAATCCTTTGGTGATCCTACCTCACATACACCAGGGTGGCTACTATGAGAAGAAAACAGATGTTGGCAAGGATGTGGAGAAGTTGGAACCTTTGTACACTGTTAGTGGAAATGTCAAATGGAGCGGCCACTATGGAAAACAGTATGATGGTTCCTCAAAAAATTAAATTACCATATGATCCAGCAGTTCAGCTTCTGGGTATCGACCCAGTAGAATTGAAAACAGGGTCTCAGCGATATCTGTGCACCTGTGTTCGTGGATGCATTATTCACAGTAGCCAAAAGGTGGAAGCAACGTAGATGTCCATGAATACCTAGGACAGATGACTGGATAAATACAATGTGGTATATACAGTCTGCCTGTGTCTGAGAGTTTCTCATCCACAGGTTCAACCAGCCTCAGAGGGCTGATAAGAGACTTGAGCATCCGAGGATTTTGATATCCTTGGGGGGTCACGGAACCAGTCCCCTGCCAGTACCGAGGGACAGCTGTACTTACAATGGAGTGTTATTCAGCTTTAAAAAGGAAGGAAATGCTGACACATGCTTCAGCAGGGATAAACCTCGAGGACATTATGCTAAGCAAAATAAACTGGTTACAAGCAGGCAAATACTGCATGATTCCACTTAAATGAGGTTCCTAGAGTAGTCAGATTCATAGAGACAAAGTAAAATAGTGGTTGCCGGGGGCTAGGAGAGGGGAGAATAGGGGATTGCTGTTTAATGGGTACGGAGTTTCAGTTTTGCAAGATGGAAAGAGTTCTGAAGATGGTGGTGATTGTGCCACAGTGTGGATGTACTTGATACTACTGAACTGTACGCTTAAAACTGGCTGTTGGTAAATTTTATGTATATTTTACAATTAAAAGTTTTTCAACTCTAAGAAACAAAACAAAACCCTTAGTGAATGTTCATTGCTCTTAAGATAAAGAACCAAATCTTTGATGAGGCCTGAAGTCTAGCACCCAGCCCCTCCAACGTCATCCTCTACCACTTCCCCCTAGTTCCTGTGCCTCAGCCACGGTGCCCTGCTGCCCCCGACATCAGGCCCTGTCCTTCCCCCTTCAGAGCCGGCCCTCTGCCTGGAGCGCTCTCCCCGACCTCACACAGCCAACTCCTCTTCTTTCTTCAATTCCCATTCAAATGTCAGTTCCTCAGAGAAGCCGCCCCTGGCAGCCCGTGTTGGATGTTTCGAAACCACCTTTTAAGACGTTGATAAGTAGGTATCTTATGATTGACTTCTTGGAGTTGGTCTCCCCCAGTAGCCTGTGATCTCCCTGGGGCAGGGCCTGGGGCTGTTTTCTGTATAGTGGACAGGGGAATGAAGGAGTGAAGTGAGAGGCCAGCCCTGGCCTTGGCAGAGCTGTGCACACCATTCCCCCACACCCCTTAAAGGGCTTGAGGGAAGGACATGGGGAGTGTGGCTTCTCCTCCTTCTTCTGGAATGCCAGTGGGAGAGAAATTTACAAAACCTGTGGAAGAACCCAGGCGCTGAACTAAGCTTTCATGCTCCTTAGAGCAGTTAGTCCCCCTCGGCAATACTGAGAGAAAACGGTGGTGTCTCCATTTATTTCTTTTAAAAATACATTTGCTGTTGGGATTTTGTGGGGGGAGGTGTTTTGTTTTTCGATTACTGTGAAATGAGGGAACTGAGAACAAAATGAGATGTCAGCAGAGAGTGCTTAGTGCTGGGCCCAGCTCTTAGTACAGACGCACCGGGAAAAAATGTGATACCAGGAATCATCTCCATGGAAACTGAGGCCCTGAGAGCTGGGGTGTGTCTGCCTCCGGATGGGAAGCCCCTCCCTCTCCTTGGCCTTGCTGCCAGCAGCCTGAGCTGCCTGCTTCGAGGCCCCTTCCCCTGTTAGGTCGTCACGGCGTGTCTTGCCTATCCTAGGTGGGGATTTGTGCCCCTTGGTGAGCCAGCTGGTCTGCTAAAGAGCGTAACCCTGCTCCGCCCCACTCCTTCTGCGTTAGACGGGGCGGCAGGCTGTCTTTTGCTGCTACCAAAGTGGCAGTTCTACTCAGACTTAGAAATTCTGCAAGAACTTCTCCTTCGGGACTTGGCAGTTTTGAATGGGACCTGAGTTCTGCAGGTGAACATCTTCCATGGGGAGATCAGAGGCCTTCGACTGTATCACACAGCGCGTCTGACTTGAGGAAAGAGGAGTTAGATTTATCCCCTCCACCCAGCTTGGACGGGGAAGCAGCAAGCTCCCTGAAGGTCTGTGTTCTAAGTAGGAACCTGATCTTTGTAGGGATGTATGGACCGCAGGCCCCCAGATCTTCTAAGCCATTGCAGATGTTACACTTTTTAACCCTGGAACTCTTTCTTTAAGCATAGTGTTTTAGGATTGGCATATTAAGCCAGTTCAAGTAGACTTGCTATGGTGGAAAGGACGGGGGCGGGAAGTGGAGGTCCCCGTGCTTCACATACTTGGCTTTCTCTGTTGCCCTCCCTGAGTCCCCTTGTAGCTAGAGAAAACCCATTAATTCAAGTCTAATATTCTCAGTTTATCTTATGGTTATATAATAAATGTATTTTTTAATTAAACTTTTGATTTTGAGGTATTTGTAGTCTTAAATACAGTTGTAAGAAATAATACAGAGAGACTTTGTATTGAGAAAAATAGCATCATACAGATAATATCATACTAGATATTACAGCCAGGATATTGACGTTGAGACAATGATACAAAGCATTTCCATCACCACAAGGATCCCTCCTGATGCCCTTTTCTAGCCACACCCACTCCCACTCCCTACCACTGACCCCACTGGCAGCCACCATTTATTCTCCATTTCTAAAATGTTGTCATTTCAAAAATGTTACATAGATGGAATCATACAGTATGGAAGCTGTTAGGTTTGGCCTTTCTCGTTCAGTGTAATACCATTGTGGCCCCTCTGAGTAGTTGCATGCCTCAGTAGTTTGTTCCTTTGTATTGCTGAGCAGTATTTCATGGTGTGTATGTACCACAGTTTGTTGAACCATTCACTTGTTGAAGGACATGTGAGTTGTTTTCAGTTGTTTACTGTTTACAAGTAAAGGCGCTGTGAACATTCATGTACAGGCTTTTGTATGGACGTAATTTTCATTTTTCTGTAATAAATGCCCAAGAGTGATTACAATCCAATGGTAATTGCACATTTAGTTTTTTAAAAAACTGCCAAATGATTTTCCAGAGTGTCTGTACCGTTTTACATATCTACCACCAGTGTATGAGTGATAAAGTTTCTCTGCATCTTCACCAGCATTTGGTGTTGTCACTATTTTTCATTTTAGTTATTCTGATAGATGTGTAGTAATATCTCGTTGTGGTTTTAATTTGCATTTCTCTAATGGTTAATGATGTTGAGCATCTTTTCATCTGTGTACTTGCCATCTTTGGCAAAATGTCTGTTCGTGTCTTTTGCCCATTTTCTAATTAAGATTGTTCGGTTTTTTAATTGTTGTATTTTTGAGAGTTCCTTATGTATTTCAGATGCAACTCCTTCGTTAGATGTTGGTTTATAAACGTTTTCTTCCAGCCTTTAGGTTTTAAAAAATTTTCCTATCTGGGTCTCTCGCAAAGCAAAAGTTTTTAATTTTGATAATACCTATTTTGCTTTTATGGATCAAGCATTTGGTGTCAAGTGTAAGAACTCTTCGCTTGGCTTTAGGGCCCAAAGATTTTCTCCTATGTTGTTTCCTAAACATTTTACAGTTTTATGTTTTCCCATTTAAGTCTGTGGTCTGTTGTAAGTTAACTTTGTGTAAAATGTGAGGTTTAGACGGAAGTTAATTCTCTTGTCTGTGGATGTCCAGTTGCTCCAACACCATTTGTTCTTCCTTCATTGAATTGCTTTTGCAACTTTGTCAAAAATAAGTTGTCTCTTCTTGTGTGGGTCTGTTTCTGGGTTCTCTGCTTTTCTCCACTGATCTTTGTGTGTCTCTCTCTGCCAGTATCACACTGTATTGATTATTGTTGCTATATAGTAGACCATAATGTTGAGTAAAATGATTCCCCCCACTTACTTCTTCTTTGTTAAGATAGTTTTAGCTATTCTAGGGTCTGTGCCTTTGTGTATAAACTTTAGAATAAGCTGGTCTATGTCTATAAAAATCCTTGCTAGGATTTTAATAGGAGTTGCATTAAACCTATAGATCATTAAACCTGTAGTGGGGAAAATTGCTGTTTTTACTACGAACAGGGTATGTCTCTCCTTTTATTTAGGTCTTACTTTGATTTCTTTCATCATCATTTTGTAATTTTCAGTATATATACTGAACATGTTTTTGTTATTTCTTTTGCAGGGGTTGATTATAAATGGTGGTGTTCTTAGTTTTCATTTTCAGATGTTCATTGTTAGTATATAGAAAGGCAATTAATGTGTGTTAATATGTGTTGGTCTTGTATCCTGTCACCTTGCTGAACTCACAGTGTTCTTGGAAGGTTTTTTTGGATTCCTTGGGAATTTTAAGGTAGACTATTATTTCATCTACACATGGGGGCAGTTTTATTCTTGCTTTCTAATTTGTATCCTTTTTCCTTTTTCTTGCCTTATTGCAATGGCTGGAACTTCCAGTATTGTTAATATTGTTAATGTGTGTTAATTAAGAGTGTTGAGAGAGAAAATCCTTGCCTTATTCGCAGTCTTAGAGGCAAAGTATTAATCTTTCACTATTAAGTGTATTGTTAGCTGTAGGTTTTTTGTAGATGCTCTTTATCAAGTTGAAGAAGAGCCCCTGTCTTCCTAGCTTGTTGAGTTTTTATCATGAGTGGATTTATCATGTTGGATTTTATCAAATGCTTTTTCTGCCTCAATTGTTAGGATCGTATGATTTTTCTTAGCTTATTGATATGGTAGGGATTTGTGAATATTGAACCAGCTTTGCATACCTACAATAAATCCTATGGTATCATTCTTTCTATATATTTTTTAATTCAATTTGCTCACTTTTTTGTTCGTAGGAAATAGCTGGTCTGTAGTTCTCTCTTTTTTTGTACTGTCTGGTTTTGATATCAGGTAATACTGGCCTCATAAAATGAGTTGGGAAATATTCCCTTCTCCCTTGTTTTCTGAAAGTGACCACAAGTTGGTGTTAATTCTTCTTTAAATGTTTGATAGAATTTTCTACTGAAATCATCTGGACCTAGAGATTTCTTTTTTTGAGTGCTTAAGTATGAATCTAGTTATATTACTAGAACTATCCAGATTATCTGTTTCATTTTGGCTGAGTTGTTACAGTTTGTGGTGTTTGAAGAATTGGCCTAAGTTGTTGAATTAAATTGTTTTCAGTATTCTCTTATTATCCTTTCAATGGCAGCAAGAGTGTTGTAATATCTGCTCTTTCATTCTTGATACTCGTGATTTGTGTCTTCTCTTTATGTTTGCCAATCTTGCTAGAAGTTTATCAGTTTTAGTCATCTTTTGGAAGAACCACTTTTTTATTTTATTAATTTTCTCTATCGTTTTCCTGTTTTCCCTTTTATTGATTTCTATTCTTTATTATTTCCTTACTTCTGCTTCCTTTGGGTTGAATTTGCTCTTCTTTTTCTAGGTTCTTGAGGTCAGAATTGTGATTATTGATTTCTTTCCTCTTTTCCCATGTAAGTGTTTAGTACTGTAAAGTTTCCTCTCAGCACTGGTTTAGCTATATCCCACATATTGTAATATGTTGTATTTTTATTTTTATTTAGTGCTTTGTACTTTTTTTAAAAGACTTCCTCTTATCCATGGATTATCTAAAATTATGTTGCTTAATCAGAGACCTCCTCTCTGTTTTGATGTTTAGTATGATTCTATGTGGTCAGAGAACATACTCTCTATGATTTCAGTTCTTTTTAATTTGT
This sequence comes from Equus quagga, assembly GCF_021613505.1. Taxonomy (NCBI): domain Eukaryota; kingdom Metazoa; phylum Chordata; class Mammalia; order Perissodactyla; family Equidae; genus Equus; species Equus quagga. The sequence continues at coordinate 83,340,840 of NC_060278.1, read as the reverse complement.
GAGGTTTGACTCAGGATGTGGCTCTTTTTAAAACACCAGATTTTTAGGAACTCTAGAATCCTGCCCACTCTGACCTCAGTCTGCCTCAGCACCTCAGCTAGTGCTCACACTGCTTATTTCTCTCAGGTAGAGAAAAGAAGCCCAGAGCAGCCTTCCGAGGGCCCCCGAGTTAGTGACAAAACTGGGCCTGAGCCCCCAGAACCCTGCCTATCTGAACCAGGAACCTGATTCATCCTCCCCACAGAGCCTTGGCCTTCCATGACCCTTCCCATGACATGTGATGAACACACAGTGAAGCTAAGGGTGGGGTGGGTGTGGGTGGGGCTGATACAGAGGAGTGGCCAGTGCAGGCCCTGTGCCCCTATACCCTCACTTCTTTCTAATGGGGTGGTAAATGAGGAGGGGCAACTCAGATGCCTAAGAAGCTTAGGCCCAAATCTCGGAGACAACCCCGGGCTGTTGCCCCCCTCACGCAGGTCCGCCAGGCGGCCCATTCCCACCCTTGCAAACCTCCCAAGCGCAACGGCAAGAGCTGTCAGAGTCGCCGCCGCCAAAATACCGTAAACACAGTTGCCAGCCAGCTGCAAGCGGTTGACGCCTCGTCTGCTTCCTGCAGGACCTACAAGAACAGTGAGGATCTTCGGTCTCGAATTGTGTCTGGAATCATCACACCTATCCATGAACACTGGGAAAAGGCTAGTGTAAGCAGTCCCCACCGGGAGTTTCCCCCTGCCACTGCCAGAGAGGTGGACCCACTGCAGATTCACCCACAGCACCCACACACCAGCCGGCAGCCTCCCTGGTGAGTACAGAGGCCCAGCTGGGCAACCTATGCTTCTGCAGGAGGATTCCAGTCGTGACCATCCTGCCTCTTGACCTCCTCTCTCGCCCCCATTGTCTTCAACAGAATTGTTAAGAGTCTGGTTGTACAGAGATAGAAAATGAGACATAAGTGGAGCAGTGAGTTCTTATACTCTACTAGTCACCCTAAGGTGAGGCCACACCGAGCTCCTGAGTCTGTCCAAGGGGCAGTGCCTCTGGGGCTTGTGTGCAGTGCTCAGGGTTGCTGCCCAGGTGATTCAGTTATTCATTCCAGAGCCCTTTGTGCGGGGCCCTGGACCAGGCTTTTTGGGAAAAATGCAAAGATGCAGAAGTGCTTTTCCGAACGGGGATGCATTCCCAGTGTCCTACCTGTTTCATTTCACTTCACTGTAGTCCTCTGACCTCTTTGACAACTTCAGAACTTTACCAAAACAGCATGGGGTATGAGCAAGTCACATCCAAGACCTTTGCAGATTACAATGACAGCATTTAGGACTGAAGACTTCTGTTCTGAGGGAGGAGACAAGGACTAGGGAGACCTTAGTCTCTGGCTGAGACATCGCTTCCCAATTTGGAGTCCACAGTGTGGTAGTAATGGTGGGGTTCATGGGGGTTTCACTGTGGGGCCATAATAAGCACTCACTAAGTGTTAACTGCCATTGTTATTTTATTCTGTTTTGCAATTTATACACCTTTGGTTAGTTTTTTAAAAAATGGGAAATTGGTTTAATTATTACAATAAGTAATAAGTTGGCAAATCTCTTTGGCAGTCTTTGGAAATATTGGGTCCTGTGGGGAGAGTGGAGAATAATAAAAGTGGTTGAAAGGTTGGAAACAGCTTGTCTGATCTGACCTGCTTATTTTACAGACAGGAACAGATGTAAGTTGACCTGCCTAAGGTCACCAAACACTAATAAAGAGGCAGAGCCAGGGCTGGGGTCCAGGTGCCCTCAGTCCCAGCACACTGCTCTGGTTGTGATGTAACCAGAGTGGGGTGGCAAGATTTCAGAGTAAGCACTAGACAGCACTCAAGCTGGGGGAATCTTTTTAGACCTCGAGTGACAGTAATTCTCAGCTCTCTTAGATACACTGCCCACTTAAAGTAAATATTCTGTGAAATCTCTTTTACCCTCTTGAAATAGAATTCATAGATAGTCTGACTTACCGAATGCACAATTTCAAAAAGAATCAGTATAAAGTCCTAACTATAATATAAATGAGAAATAGCAAGAGTGTAATTAATAATAAGGTAATGTGTATTTCATCGTGTAGATGCCTGAGCATGATTTCACTGGGAAACAGACATCTACACTCGTATATGGAATTATCTTGAATTCAGCAGTAACAAAAGCTGGCACATACAGATGTGTTGTAACAACAACTCAACTACCACAAACTGTGTTGCTGTTACTAACATGACTTTTCTAAAATGGTGACTAGGCCTTAGGCGAATGGCAAACAAAAAGTAGATGGACAGTGTTTCTTCAGTTACATCGTAGTTATATTCCTAGAAAAATTTGTTTGCATTAAAACAGCATAAAAAATACCTTGTGGGGCCAGCCCAGTGGCACAGCTGTTAAGTTCACGTGTTCCACTTTGGCAGCCCAGGGTTGCCGGTTCAGATCCTGAGTGCAGACCTATGCACTGCTTATCAAGCCACGCTGTGGCAGGCATCCCACATATGAAGTAGAGGAAGATGGGCACAGATGTTAGCTCAGGACCAATCTTCCTCAGCAAAAACAGGAGGATTGGCAGTGGATATTAGCTCAGGGCTAATTTTCCTCAAAAAAAGCAACTTTGTGGGGGCTAGCCCTGTGGCCAAGTGGTTAAGTTTGTGTGCTGTGCTTTGGTGGCCCAGGGTTTCGCTAGTTCAGATCCCATGTGTGGACCTAGCACTGCTCGTCAGGCCATTCTGAGGCATCCCACATAGCTTAACTAGAAGGATCTGCAACTAGAATATACAACTATGTACTGAGGGGCTTCAGAGAGAAGAAGAAAAAGAAAAGAAAAAAAGTACTTTGTGGGACCTGCCACATGGCATAGTGGTTAAGTTCAGGCCCAGATTTGCAGGTTTGGATCCCAGGCACAGACCTATACCACTTGTCAGCCATGCTGTGGTGGCATCCCACATATAAAGTGGAAAAAGATTGGCAACAGATGTTAGCTCAGGGCTGATCTTCCTCAACAAAAAAATACTTTGTGTTCATATATAAAATGGTCTTAGACTCAGGTAACTTATATAGGCTTTACAGCTCCATGAATGTCTAACAAGACTTTTGAAAGTTGTGTGGGATACAAGTCCTTCTTGGTCATGTGGAACTCTACTGTGAATGGTAGAGCATGCGCTTCTTTGGTGTCTGCCTATAAATGCCAGGGCTTCCGCAAGGGCACCTGGAAGCTGGTTCATCCTAACTGGGAATCATAGACCTGGAGTCTATAATTGTGAAGCTGGAAAATCCTAGCATTGGGAGACCTGAAAGCATTAGAAAATCACCATGTTGCAACTTCTACTGAAATAATGTACCAAGGCACAAATTGTCAGTGATTGCTAAAACCGTTAGGTCAAAGCTTGGTGGGGAACTTTATAATGGATGGACTAGGCTGATAGCACCTGAACCCACAGATCAATCTTAGCACTGAAAGTGGGACAGCCAGACATTACGTGTCTTCTAATGTGATGCGATAGCGATTCACAGTCACCTGAATCTAGATCTAACTCCCAGTTTAGGAGAAGCATGAGGGAGAGAGCAACCAGGTGAACAGACACATGCGGACACGCGCTCCAGCTGAGCCTGGAGCGTGAAAACTTTACAGGATAAATTGACCTTGTGTTTTCCATCAAATGAATGGCATGGGGAGGTGAGTGAGAAAGGGGGTTGTTATTAAAAGACTCATCTCAACTAAATGCGATGTTGGACCTTGTATGAATCTTGATTCAAACAAACTCATTCTAAAAATCATTTTTGAGACATTTGGGGAAATTTAAACATGGATCAGGTATCAGATAACATTAAGAATTACTGCTAATTTTGTTAGGTGAAATAATTAAATTCTAGTTATGTTTTTAAAAAAGTCTTTATCTGTTACACATGTTGAATGAAGTCTGTATGGGTGAAGTGACATGTCTGGGATTTGCTTTAAAATAATTTCACCCTCTAAACAAGTAAGACCTTGGGAAGTGAGCATAGGTGAAGTAAGAATGGTAGAATATTGATAATTATTGAAACCGAGTAGAAGGGTACACTGGGTTTCATAAATTACACTATTCATACTGTTTTTTGGTCCATTTGAAAATTTCCTTAATAATGAGTTTTTTATTGATATCAATCCTTCACAAACTTCCAAAAAAACAGAAGAGGAGGGAATACTTCCCAATTCATTCTGTGAGGCCAGTAGTGACCTGATACCAAAGACATCACAAGAAAACTGCAAACCAGTATCCCTTATGAGTATAGATGTAAAAATCCTCGACGAAATAGTATCAAAACAAATCCAGGATGTAGAAAGGATTATAGGGCATGACCAAATGAAATTTATCGTAGAAATGGTTGGCTTAACATCTGAAAGTAAATGAGTAAAATACACCATATTAATAGAACAAGGACAAAAAACCACGTTTATCTCAGTAGACAGAGAAAAAGCATTTGACAAAATCCAGCACCCTTTCGTGATAAAAGCATTCAGCAATAGAAGGAAAGTTCCTCAACCCAATAAAGAGCATCTGCAAAAAGCCCACAGCTAACATCCTACTTAGCTGGGAAAGATGGAATGGTTCCCCCTAAGATCAGGAACAAGGCAAGGATGTCTGCCCTTGACGCTTTCATACAACATTGTGCTTGATATTCTAGCCAGGGCAATCACTCAAGAAAAAGAGGACAAGAAATCCAGATGAGAAAGTAAGAAGGAAAACAATGTCTATCTGCCAATGACGTGGGATCTTATACGTAGACTATCTGAAGGGATCCTCTAAAAACACTTTTGGAACTAATAAATGAATTCAGCAGTGTGATAGGATACAAGATCAATAAACAAAAACCAATTCTATTTCTATACATTAGCAGTAAACTATCTGAAAACACTACCACTCAGTTACTTTTGTCTCATCCCAAGATTATTGGCTTTTTAAGTGTGTATCCCCTCTTCTCCCCTTTGCCCTACTTTTTCACATCTTGTGTCTGCTGGACCTGTGCCTTGCATGTTTTTGACGAGTTTTCTCTTCAGCACTGTTTCCCTGTGGGTTCAGGGATTCTTAGGGCTTGGCGCCCACTCTTGAGGCACGCACTGTCCCTTTAGCATGGGAGACAGGTGAGTGAATAAGAGTGGTAACTGCCGGTACAGAGGTTAGTGCAGAGATCCTTCCTGGGTAGCCTGGGAGAGCTTCTTGGAGGAGGAGCTGCGTCTTCACGGGGAAGAGGAGAAGTATTCCTTGAGCTCCTTTTCACGTGTCTGCATTATTTCTTAACATTTCTTTCAGGGGGAAGGTTGTTCCAGGCTGAGAGAGCAACAGGCCAGAGGCATCAAGGTCTGAAAGCCTGGGACTGTTCCTAAAGTTAGGCTAGAGAAAGAATTCGTGTCTGGACTCGTAGGATGTAACAGCTGTGGAGGATGGGACTAGACTTTCAAAAGCCCCTCATACGAAGTACATGCATCTCTCCATGGGTAGCTGGAAACCACTGAAGGATTCTGATGAGGGCAGTAGTGCCTTTGACTAAAGAGCCCGGTGGGTTGGGGGGCAGAAGGCAGAAGGGACAGAGCCTTGTCACTCCTGCATCCCATGTCAAGGAGAGAGCAGTTAGGATCACAGGTGTCCGAGGTTGATCAGCTGGGTTCACACCCTAACCTTGTACCTTTACGTCTCATTGAGCAGATTTAACCTCTCAGAGCCTCAGTTTCCTCATCTGCACCTTGGGAATTATAATGTCTGTCTCAGAGATTTCTTAGGGTTGACTGTGATGATGGATGTCACGTGTTGAGTTTATTTCTCAGAATATAGTAGATGTTAAGTAAACATTCAGCAGATCCCATTCAGGTAGTAGGCATAGATGAAAACAAGACTGAAGGTAGAGGGTCTCCCAAAAGAGAGAACCTTGTTTTATTTTTTTAAATACGTAGCCTTTTCCCTCCAGGAGAGGATTTAGTGTGGTAGAGCTGCTTAGGTGTGAGAATATCAACCCAGAGGGTGTGTTGGGCGACTGTCTTTAGGCCCAGGCCCTTTATGGACATCGTTTGCGTTATCAACATTGGCCTCATTTATCGAGAATAGGAGTAACTGCCTTTTCTTGGCTGTCCACCATGTGTTGACCCCTGAACAAGATGCTTTCATTTATGGTTGCTCATCTTCCAGACAGCCCTACAAGATGATCAGTGGCATCTCTACAGGGGGAGGAAATAGTGGATAGGGAGGTAGCGTAACTTCCCAGAGTTATCTCTCTGGGAGGGTGAAGACTAGGGTTTACCCCTGTCCGGGTCTGATCAGAAGCTTATGCTTTCCCCAATGCACCCTTCAGTTTTAGCTCAAGTAATAACCAATTTGTGTACAAGGTCAGTGTAGTGAGTGCACACTGATAATGGAGAAAAATCCATCTGCTGTTCACCTCTCAGTTAGGTCTTTCTCAAGCAAGCCTCTCTCCCAGGACTAGGACGTGAACGGGATGAGATGGTTGGCAGAGGAGGTGGAATGTTTAGCAGGCCTTTGTCAGCCACTAGCGAGCTGACAGCCTGTCAGGTCTTCCCTCTGTAGTGACCTCACCTCCCTCCACCCCCACTCCTTGCAAGCCCCCTTCCTCTGTCAGCACAGATGTCTAAAACAACACCAATTCCTTTAGCCCCCACTACCGCCATGTTGCTGGGCAACGAGGCACTCACACTTCTACCTTTTGGTTTTTCCCTCAATGCTTGATTTGGGGGCGAGGCTGTAGGGCAGGAAGAAGGGAAAGTGCAGCACAGCAATGGGCCCATCTGGCTGCTGGGGCGTTAATTACCCCAACCCTGAGCTTAGCTTGTGCTCGAGTAGTAAGGGGCAGCCTCTGCCCCTTCCCACAAGACACAGTCCTGTGTCTCACCCCTTGCCTTCCACACCCCCATCTTGCCTGTCCCACACCTGGAAACCTCCAGATGCAAACCGAAGTTGGGATGTTCGCCTCAGTGCATAAAGAGATTTGCTTTCCTAAACGTGTGGTGACGTGTGTCCAGAGCTTATCAGAGTACTGGATCTGCTGATTTGATGCTGAATGCTTCTAGGCTTTGGGTATAGATGGAGAGGGTATTCCATTGTGTTGGAGAATTGAGGGTGAAAAGTAGGTCTGTCCTACTCCTGAGATCTCTAGGGAAGAATTAACTGAAAACAGCCCATCTGTAAGGGAAGTTTTTTTCATCTAAGCCTGACTTTTTTTTGTGGTTGTCATTACAATTCTAATCCATTTCCCTTTCCTCCATCTGTCCTCAGTCAGGAGACTGTATGCCCCAAATCCTGTTCCTTGTTTTGCAAAACCAGTTTTTCCTATGCTTAACCAGCTTTGCTAAAAATAAATCCTCAGATATAAAGCTCTTGTTTATGTCATTCAAAATTCATTTTCAATCCCAATCAGTCTGGATGTGTATTTTTTAAATGCTATCAATATTTTGTGATTTACATTTTCTTTTTGAAATTTAACCATTCATTTACTAAAGTGCTGAACATATGTTTTTTAATATCTGATATTTTATTTTACTGATATGCCTAACCTCCATGGCGTATTTCAAGCCTGTCCAGTTTTTCATTTTAAATAGTACACTATGAACAATCTATATAAATTTTTCTTTTACTTCCTTGAGTTATATTTCCTATGGTGACAGATCTCAAACTTTTTGGTCTCAGGAACCCTCTTGCACTCTCAAAAATTAATGAGGAACTCAAAGAGCTCTTGTTTGTTTGGGTTATATCTATCAATATTTATCGTGTTAGAAATTACAGCTGAAAAATTTTTTAAATGCACATTTATTCATATGTTTAAAAATAGCAGTAAACTCATGTGTTAACATAGATAACAAATTTTATGAAAGTAACTATATTTTCAAAGCAAAAAACTTAGTGAAAAGAGCGATATTGTTGTATGTTGCTGCAAATCTCTCTAATATCTGGCATAGAAGACAGCTGGATTCTTGTTTCTGCTTCTGCATTTAGTCTCCAGGTGATAATGTTGTTTTTGTTGAAGCCTTTAACACAAGTAGGTTGTTGGAAAAGAGAGGGGTAGTTTAATAATCTTTTCAAATAATCATGGATACTCTGCGTTATAGTAGTCCCTCCTTATCTGCAATTTCCCTTTCCGTGGTTTCAGTTACCTGTGGTCAACCTCAGTCCAAAAATGTTAAATGGAAAATTCCAAAATAAACAATTCATAAGTTTTAAATTGTACACCATTCTGAGAAGCATGATAAAATTTCGGCCATCCCACGCCGTCCTGCCCAGGACATGAATCATCCCTTTATCCAGCATGTCCACGCTGGGTGTGCCACCCGCCTGTTAGTCACTTAATAGCCATCTCTGTTATCAGATTGTGGCAGTATCACAGTGCTTGTGTTCAAGTAACCCTTATTTTACTTAATAATGTCCCCAGAGCATAAGAGTAGTGATGCTGGCAATTTGGGTATGCCAAAGAGAAGCCCTAAACTGCTTCCTTTAAGTGAAAAGGCAAAAAGTTCTTGGCTTAATAAGGAAAGGAAAAAAAATCACATTCTGAGGTTACTAGGAGCTACAATAACTTTTATTACAATATGTGGTCATATTGTTCTATTTTATTATTAGTTGTTAATCTGTTACTGTACCTCGTTTATAAATTAAACTTTATTGTAGATATGTACATATAGGAAAAAACATAGTATATATATGGTTTGGCACTGTCTGTGTTTTCAGGATCCACTAGGGCTCCTGGAAGGTATCCCCTGTGGATAAGGGGGACCACTGTATACCAAAATTTGACAGGTGATGGTTTCTTTAAGGGTTAGTGGCAATGTAGAATCTGAATCCGTATCAGTGCATTATTACGTTAAAACCAACTGGTCTATCATGCCTTTGAATGGGTCATTTTTTACCCATGCATGATATTGGAAAATCATGTCTTGGTCATTTGGAAAATATTCACTGAGGTGTACAGATGTGCCTAACATTGACACATTTTCTTACACAATATCAAAAAATCACAGTCATTGGTATCACGGATCTCATCAGCATTAGCACTGAGAAGCCATCAAGCTAGCAGTAAACACAAATTTCCAAATTGCTAATTTTCATTTGAAAGCTTGAATTTTATCATTGGCAACATATACTGTCAGTTGTTTTCCTTGAAGTAACAGGCTCACATTGTTTTTGAGAAAATGTCTACTGTGTAACCAAGTCTGAATAACCATGGTTTGTTTGTCAGTCATTCTTTCAAATAAAAATGTTTTTCATGAAAAAATGGCTACTGCAGCTAGCAATTTAAACAACTGCAGAAGAGCTTTTCTTTCAGACAGCCATTGTATTTCTGTATGCAAAGGAAATGTTTTATGCTATTTTCCATTGCATCACACAGAACGTTAAAAGAAGTGGACTCAATTGCTATTTTAGAACACTTGGTAATTTTTGCTACTTCATCAGGACATTCTAAAGCAAACTGGATGTGTGTGGGGGGGCTGGCGAGGGAGGAGACAGGTCCTGCTGGTTTAGTGCCACCACTTTGATTCCTGCCAAGGCGTCAGCAGTTCCACTCACCATTGGTTCTGCACCATCAGTGAAAATAGCAGTCAGCACTGTGAAAAAAGTAGATAGCTTCCAACGTGAAATAGTTTTGACCTCCTGGACCCCCTGAAATGAGTGTCTCAGGGGTCCCCAAGGGCTCCATGGACCACATTTTGAATCTTCTTTTTTTTCATGTCTACAAGCCATTTGGATTTCCTCTTTTGTGAAGAGTCTGTTCAAGTCTCTTGCTCATTTTTCTATTGGGTTATCTTGTCTTTTTATGATTTGTAGGCATTGCTTATATATTGTGGATTTAACTCCTTTGTCGGACATACGTACTATAAATATCTTCCCTCTGTAGCTTGCCTTTTCACTCTGTTAATGATGGGGTTTTTTAATTAACATCTTCTTAATATTTTATGTAATCTAGCTTATCAATGCTTTCCCTTTATGTTTGGTGCTTTTTTGATCTGTTTGAGAAATCTTTGCCCTACCCCGAGATCATGGAGAATTTCTCATATATTTTTTTCTAGAAGCTTTGTTGTTTTACCTTTTATTTAGTTATACAATCCCTTTGAAATTAATTTGTATGTGTAGTGTGAGATATATTCATATTTTACCATTTTGATAGCCAGTTGATCCAGCACCATATTTTGAAAAGAATTATCCTCTACCTGTGCCACCTTAGTAATTAAATTTTTGTTTTTCATCACTTGTGAAACTGTTATTTCCTATTAAAATTTGCCCTCATTCTTTTCTTGGAGCCAAATAATCTTAATCTGTTTGATTTTTTTTTACCGTGGAGGCATGGTTAGTTCAATAATATTTATATACTGTTTATTGAGTGCCAAGTATTTCAGACAACATGCTAGGCATTTCATCCACATGCTCTTATTAAATCCTCTCAACCCCGTGAGATCAGGAAGAGCTATCCCCGTTTTACAAGTAAGGAAACTGCGGTTCATGTATAATAATGAACTTGATAAACCAGTAAGAAGCAGAACTTGTGTTATAATACTAGAATACTGGATACCACTTGTTGAATTCTTTATCATGTACCAGGTGTTGCGCTTTTATAAACATTCTCATTTAATCTGTCTAACAACCCTGAGAAACAGGTACTATTGTCTGTATACAGGAGAGAAAGCTAGGGCTTAGAGGTTTCGTGACTTGCCCAGCTCACACAGCTGTTAAATGGGAAAGCCGGAATTTGAATGTGGGTCTTACGCTAAAGCCTTTGCTTTTATCCTGTGTGCAGTTTCTTATCCCCAAGCGGTCTGTTTAAGTGTCCATTATGTGTGAAGCACTGCACTCGGCACTGGGAGTAGATGATGAGGTGTCGTCCCAACCTTCACGGAGTTCACAGTCGATTAGGGCTGATTGCCCTTTTCATTCCAGGTCCTAAGTGTTTTTAAAGCAACGGCAGAAGTATGTCTGAGGTCTGCTGAAGCACAGAGAAGGGTGGTTCTTCTGAAGGCTCACGTGGGACAGGGTAGAAGGAAAGGCTTCACAGAGATAATGCCTGATGAGCTAAATTTTAAAGGACTGATACAAATTCAGTGGTTTTGGGGGTAATTGGCATTTATGACAAGGAACAGTGGGTCCAAATGGGGTTATGAAGTCATCTCGTGTGGTGGAGAGCAGGGGGGTTATGTTTCACTTGTGCTGGCCTCTGAGGGGAGAACAGGTGAATGTGAGCACCACGTCACAAGGGGCCTTATGTACAAGGAGCTGGATTTGATTCTGGGGTGATAGGAGCCGTCAAAATGTTTTGGGTATAAAGTGATCTGGTTGGGACCCCTTTAGCCATTGACTTTTTTCTCTCCATGAATCCCAGTTAGATTGTGATAACTAACATGGTTAATAGTTGTTGAGCCCTTACTGTGTGCCAAGCACTTACATTAAGTGTATAATCTCTTAATCCTCATAACAAGAGAACAAAGTAGGTGCTACTGTTATCCCCATTTTATAGAAAAGAAAACTGAGGCACAGAGAGGTTAATTAACTTGCCCAAAGCAGCATGGCTTATAAATATTGGAATAGGATTCAGCCTTTAGTATTTCCTCCTTTTGACACATTTATCAGCAATTGCTTCAAAAGAAACTGTGTTGGCTTAGATTGTTCCAAGAACAAAGAGGAAGCTGGTGTGGGTGGAGCACAGTAAACCGGTGGGGTAGAGATAGGAGGTGACCCTGTAGGGGTAAGCACGGACCAGTTCATCTAGAGCCTTGGGGTCAAGATCAGGAGCAGTGGGAAGCCACTGGGTGTGTTTAACAACAGAGGGGCTTCATGTTGTTTACATTTTTTAATCCCTCTGGCTCCTTTGTAGAGAGTGGAGTCTAGAGGGACAGGAACGGAAACAGAAGACCGCGTAAGGGTCTGACACAGGCACTCAGGCAAGCAGTAATGGTGGTAGGTGCTGACAGACTGGGGAGATGATCTGCGGTGTATTGGGAAGTATACCTGACAGGACTTGCTGATGGGTTGGCTTAAAGAAGGGAAGAAAAATCAAGGATGATGCAAGGGTTTTTTTAGCCTAAGTCATTTCTAATTTTGGGCTACCATCGCTAACGCGTCAGGGAATGTTTTATGCAACTTAGAGCACATCTCTGAATATTTCCTTAGCATGCATTCCTGAGAATAGAGTTACTACATTAAGGACTAAGCCTCTTTTTAAAGATTTTGATACATATTTCCCAGTTCCCCTCCTAGACAGTTGTATTAGTTGGCATTCCCACTCTATTTTGATGTCATTTCCCTTGCCATTGCTGGAGTTAGTTTCCTTTTTCTTTTAAATTGTTTAGAAAAGCATCATCCCCATAACATTGTAAGTTAACTGAACCCAAATTCAGTGCCTTGTTGTTATAAGGCTGAGGTCCCCAGTCCTCACTGGCCGTTGGCTGGGGGCCTCTCTCTTAGTTCCTCCTGCCTTTCTTCTCACATGGCCTTCTCCATCTTCAAAGCTAGCAGCAGTGTCAGGTCCTCAAGTCCTTCTTGTGCTTCCAGTCTTCCCTTTTGCCTTCTCTTCTGCCTCCAACCAGAGAAACTTCTCGGCTTTTAAGGGCTGTGTGGTTAGCCCACCCAGATGATCTCCCCCTTTCAAAGTCAGTTGTGCCATAGAACATGCAACAATCACAGGAGTGATTTCCCATCATTTATGGGTTCTGGGGATTTAGGGGTTTGGAATATTGAAAGGGGGCCATTTCTAGAAGGTTTCCCTACCTCACAGTCTACCCTCTCGCCTCCCAAATGCAATATACATGCCCCCTTCCCCAAGATTCACAGGAGTCTCATGCCATTACTGCATCAGCTCAGTCTAAAATCTTACCGAAATCTCATCAGCTTGAAGGACCCAAATTTCACCCTCTAAATAGCACGACTCAGTGAGCACAACTCCTTTCTATCTGTTGACCAGAGAAACAGGTTGTATGTTCCCATCATACAGTGGTGGGACAGGCAGAAGATAGCAGTTATTGATTTCTAGCATAGAAGAAACTGTGTGCACAAAAGTTATTAATTACAGCAGCAGTTATAGTTATCCACACCAGAAGCAATACCAGTACCTACAGTAGAAGATTAAGTAAATTTTAAAAATTTTCTTCACTTGAATGAATATTACTTGGCTATTAAAAAATTTAATATCAAAGGCCAACAACTTGGGAAACATGGGTCATAGTGGAGGAAAACACTGGGATCTAAAATTATACTTGTAATGTTACAATTATATGAAAACATGCTGATAAAAGAGGACTAGGAAAGACCAGGACAAATCATTGTTAAAATAAGGTTATGGTCACATTTTTCTTAGAATTTTTTAGTGTAATTTATGCATATCTTTTCTCTTTTTCTCTCTTTTAAAAATCTGTTCACTTAGTCGAAATGCAGTATTTCCCAACCATTCTCAGTCCCTGATTCACCTTTGAATTCATAGAACATCCTCGGGGTGGCAAGAGGGAAGGTTTGGTGCCCTGCTTGTTCTGAGCACTCTAACTGGGGCTGTACATGTACGTGTACCCACACTTCTTGTCTACACTCAGCAGCATCTCCAATTCCCCAGTCCTGGATTTCCACACTTGGCAGAACAAGGTAAATAAACCCAGATCACAAAAGTTCACCAGCTTGAACTTGTACCCTGACCAGGAAGTAGCCTAACTCTTTGTGCTTCCCAGACTAGCAAAGTCAGATCACCTGGGAGATCGTGGAAAATGCACAATCTCAGATTCCACCCTTGATCTTTTGAGTTGGAACCTGCATTTTAGCAAGATCCCCTCCCAATTCATGTGCACATTACAGTTTGAGCAGAACTGACCTAGATGGTTCAGACAACACTGTGAAAACCCACCCAGGGATTAGGGTCTGGAAATCTTCAGGTCATTGCTGCTTGGTGCTCTGTGAAACCACAGCGGGCACCCCTAGAGAAGTTTGATGTGCAGATTAAAAGCTTCATGTTCACACCCGGCAGTCACCTCTGGGTGCAGACCAGCAGTTATGTTAAAGGCAGCCATATTAATGTTCTGCCTTGGATCAGAGCCTGGGTTTAGAAGGTTCTGGTTCTGGAGTAAACACACTCCATCCTGACTTTTCCACTGACTGCAGCTGCACAGAATGCATGGAGTGGCTATTTGAGGACTCTGAAAAGTAGTAGCAGGTAGATTGGGGAGGAAGACCAGAGTTTGAAGTACCACCAAAGTGGCAGTGAATTCACCATTGTCCCCGTTCAGTATCCTCTAGTCTAAACTCAAAGCCCAGGATGAGGCAGTGGACGTCAGCATGAACAGAGAGCACTCCAGGAGAGCCCTCCCA
>NC_060278.1:83322030-83326510 GCF_021613505.1 Equus quagga | reverse complement strand
TGAACAGAGAGCACTCCAGGAGAGCCCTCCCATTCTGACTGGAGAGGCTGAAAGGGGTCTACTAACGCCCAGGGGGACCAGAGAAATTTCCTGTGTCTCTTCTTCCTCTTCTCCACTTTTTTTGCTCCCCAGCCTGTGGCAGTCCACAAACACCTAAAACTGGGGGAGAAGAACCTTCCTTTCCAGTAAGAAGACTTGTCTCAAGAGTATAGGGTGAACCATTCTTGTGTTTTTTCCTCTTTGTCCTCCCATCACTTTACACAGGCACATGGACACAGGCATAGTCAGGGGAAGTGCATGGCAGAGCACGATAAATAAAGCCCCAGCTTTCTGGCCAGAGGACCAAATAAAGAACCCCAAGGAACTGAAAAGTACCAAGGAGGTCACAGAAAGGGAGAATCTCAGAAAGCAACTCCATAAAGTTGTTTATGGACTCCTGGCCTTACCTGCAAACTGTACGTAAGTGGATCTGATCCTAGACAGCATACCAAAGACTTTGAGAACAGAACTACGAGATAAAATAGCCTACTCCTGGGTCTCAGAGTGACCACTGGGTAGCACGTACACGGTACAGCACTGAATAACACTGCAAAAACTTTGAAAACAGTACTGACATTGAAATTAGAACTTGGAGCCCAAACCCAGCTGGGTTGACTGCCTGCTAAAGCAAAAATATTGGGATTCTCCCAAAGCCTCATAACAAAATTTTCAAAATGTCTGGAATACAATCCAAGATTACTAGGCATACAGAGAATGAAGAAAATTTCAACTCAGAAAAAGACAGTCCATAGATAGAATACCAAGATGACAGAGATGTTGGAATTGTCTGACAAAGACATAAAGCAGCTATAACAAAAATGCTCCAAGAAGTGAGGGCAAACAGTCTTGAAATTAATGGAATGATAGAAAGTCTCGGCAAAGAAATAGAAGATATAAAAAAGAACCAAATGGAAATTTTAGAACTGAAAAATACAATGATCAAAATAACCTCACTGAATGAAGGAGTATCAGAATGGAGATAACAGAGGAAAGAGTTAATGAACTTGAAGATAGATAATAGAAATTATCCTGTCTGAACAACAGAGAGAAAAAAGATTTAAAAATAAACAGTTTCAGGGACCTGTGGGACAATTATAAAAGGTCTAACATTGGGGCCATCAGAGTCTTAGGAGAGAAGAAAGAGTGCAGTACAGAAAAATTACTTGAAGAAAATAATAGCCAAAAGCTTCTCAGATTTGGCAAAAGATGTAAACCTACAGATTCAAAAAGCAAATCATAAATAGGATAAACCCAAAGAGGTTCATGCCCAGATGTATAATCAAACTGCTGAAAACTAAAAATGAAGAAAAAAATGATGAAAGCAGCTAGAGATAAACAACACATTGCTTATAGAGGAATAAGAATTTGGACGATTGTGTATTTCCCATCAGACACCATGGAGACCAGGAAGAAGTAGACCAAGGTTCTTAACATATGGAGAAAAAAGAATTGTCAACCCAGAATTCTATATCCAGTGAATATTTTACCTTTCTTTTCAAAGCATATTAAGATATTCTTAGTGAAAGGAAACTAAGGGAATTCATAGTCAACAGATCTTCTCAAAAGGAATTGCTAAAGGAAGTTCATCGGACAGAAGGGAAATGAGACCAGATGGAAAATTAGAGCATCAGGAAGAGCATTAGAAATGATAAATACCTGAATGAATATAATAGACTGTTTTTCTCTTGAATTTTCTAAAATATGTTTTACAACTGAAAGCAAAAATTATAACATCTCAATGTATGTAGATGTAATATGTGACAAGTGTGACGTCAAGGGAGGATAATAAGATCTATGTATGCTGCTGAGGTTTCTACCTTCCCCTTTAAATGGCAACATACTTTTTCTAAGTAGACTGAAAAGTTAAGTATGTATATTGTAATTCCTTGAGCAACCACTGAAAAAAGCACAAAGAGGTCTATTGAAAAACACTAATTCAAACTGAATTTTCAGAAAAGAGGAAACAAATGGAAAACAGAAGGAGCAATTGGAAAAACAATAATAAAATGGTAGATCTAAATCTCAACGTATCATATTAAATCACATTAAATGTAAATGGCCTCAACACACCAATAAAAAGAGCATGGGTTTTGAAGTTGGGCAGACCTGGTCTGAAATCTCTCTTGGCCACTTACTGCCTATGTGGCCTTGTGCAAGAAACCTTGCTTCTTGAACCTCAGTTTCCTCATCTATCTTTAAAATAGGAATAAAAATCATACATACTCAGAGGGCTGCTGCAAAGATGAAATAAGATAATATATGTAAGGAGCTCAGCACATCCATCTGTTAAGAAAGTAAGGGAGATACGTGTTTGCTCATATGTGCAGTGTATTGGAAGGACGTTCAAGAAATGGTGCTGTTCGTTGTCTGTGGGAAGACCTGGTAGGCTTGGAGACAGCGGTGAGAGGGAGATTTTTTTTTACTTTTACAGGTCCACTGTCTCCTATCTACAATTCTGAAATCAGAAGAGCTCTGAAAACGAAGTTTCTTTTCATAAGATTGGTGCCAAGCCTTATTTGGTAGCAAAACCTGACCTAAAGTGGCATGAAGCTCCTTATATGTTCATTTATCTCACTTACTTGTGAATACTCATTCATTTTGCAGAAGTATTAGGGTATTGGTTACAGAGTGCTGCTTGGGAGTGTCACACAGTGTATGTTAGGTGTACCCTTCTGACCTTTCTAAAATATGAAAAAGTCTGAATTCTAAAACACATCTAGCCTGAGATTATAGACCTGTATATCCTTTTTTTTTACCCTTTAATTTTGAAACTGGTGAATGCATTACCTTATTTAGTAAATAAAATTTTAGAAATTAATCTTTTAAAAACTAAATTTAGCATAGGCCTGACACCAAGCAAGCTGTCGGTAAATGGTGGCTGCTTTTATTCCATTCTTCGAGCCTTTCTTGTCAACAAATCTGTTCATGTCCACACTACATTTTACCATCATGGCAGACCCTGTGAGTGTTACAACTTAGATTTACATCTTAAAAGACTGAGGTTCAGAGGTTTCTGACAGACCTCTGCCAGCCAGCTAAGCTAATTGCCATCCAGAGTCCGAGGCCCATCTTCTGACTCCCAGTCCTGAGGCCTTTCCAGTGCACCAGACCTCGGCCATTAGAATGGCATTGGCTGGATTTGTGTGCCCAAGAGAGGCTTGTTTTTATGGAAGAGGAGAGGGGAACCCCTGAGGAGGAAGTTGTGTGTGGTCAGGATCACCCTCAAATCCCTTTTGGAGTTGGGACATACTGTCCAGTGGGCCCAGCCTGGCCATTTTGCCTACAGGGTTAGTTACAGCTCTCTTTCCTTCAGTTGATTACCAGCGCAAGTTGTAGGGGCTTGATTTTGGAGACCACGTACAAAAATTAGCATTATTTTTAATCCTCAGGACCTCAGCACATCCGGGACTGAGGCTGTTTTAAAATGGATTCTGAGCATGTACATAATGAGTTCACAGAAGTGTGCCTGTGTTACAGTGCAACTGTGTTGAGTGTGAGCCTAAAGGATATGCTGTGACACTTTCAAGTACACAAACTGTTGGGGCCGGCCTCCCAGCTGCCTTTCTAGCCTCCATTGTTCTCCATTTCTTCTCCCCTCCCCACCCTCTGTGGCCCAGGAGAGAAAAATAGAGACAGCCACGTGGTCCAGGAACCATCCAGGCTGTGTTCTCCCAGGCGTTTTTATAGCCTCTAGAATCCCCTTCTCTTTGCTGCTCTGTGGGGATAGGTAAGATGCTCACTGCCCTCTGGCACCACCTGGTCTGTCCAGTGAGGCAGAATGTTGGAGGCCACTGGAAACTTTGAGTACCAGCTCCATGGACCGTGTCTTGGGAACACTAACCTAGGTCAGGAAAAATTTTTTCCCTTGGAAACCTAGCCACGTCCACCTAAATCACAATATCCTTTCCAGCCCGTTAGGTAGAACTGACCGGAGAAGCACCTGCTTTTGGATTTTTTCCCAGTTCTTTAATGAATGGCTTCTTACCTGTAAGCTTAGGTTAGCTGCTGTTTACAAGGCTGTCCTGAAGTCTGGCAGGAACTCGCAGTGCCCCCGAACTGGCAGGTTTGTACTGCGCGCTGGGGCTCCAAGCAGATGCCAAAGCACACTTTTTCAAATACTCAGTCTTGTTTTATTATATCCATATCCATGTGCTTTATAGAGAAAGCCAGGAGACTATAAAGAAGAAACTCACCACCCAGGAAAAACTGCCACTGTTTATATTTTCAGTATGCTGCTGTCTAATTTTATTTATGCATACACGCCCACACACACATTTTTCACAGTTGATTTCCTAGGCTATTGATAATCCCCTTTTCCCCTACAGTTAACACTAGAGCATAAGCATTTTTCCACATTATTTTAAAGCATTCTAAGAACATTGTTTCCATGTCTGCATTTAGGGATGTACCATAATGTGTCTAACTGGTCCCCATTTAGGGA
>NC_060278.1:83301973-83322020 GCF_021613505.1 Equus quagga | reverse complement strand
CCCATTTAGGGATGTACCATAATGTGTCTAACTGGTCCCCATTTAGGCCAGTCCAGTTCCCTTGATTCAAGTCTTTATGGTGATATTTTAATTTGAATTCTGTATTCTTTCCTTAAAACAGAAACGTTAAGTTATTGAATCTAAGGAATATAAAGATATATGACTCTTGGCAAGATAGACATATTTTGTGTATATATATTAGATAATATAAAATTGCTCTCCAGAAAGCATAGTCATTTATGGTCCTAGCACATGCATTCTCAATGAGGACAGAAATTGGTCCTTGGTGGGTGGTGAAAAGAATCTTAGAGATTATGATGGTTTGTGACCCTCCAGTGGGCTCCGGTGCATACACAGGGACACAGTAGCTGTGGTATTAAAGTCCCATTTAGGGGCCATAATGAATGGAAGGTTGAGAAACACTGTTCTGGCTGCGTGAGCACCCATCTCATTCCATCCTTGGACGCTTTTAAATCAGCTTTTGATTTTGGGTTTTAGAATAATTTTTTTTTAACTTTTTTCTTTTGCTGAGGAAGATTAACATCCACTGCCAATCTTCCTCTTTGTAAGTAAGCCACTGCCACAGCATGGCTACTGACAGACAAGTGGTGTATGTCCATGCCCGGGAACTGAACCTGGGCCATTGAAGCTGAGCGCTACCAATCTTTACCGCTAGGCCATCGGAGCTGGCCCTAGAATAATATTTTTCTGATCTAAAAGTTCTTGGTTCTTTATACAAAGTTTAGGAACTTGAAAAAGGTGTGAATAAAATAAATTTCATCTGGAGGTTACCACTGTTAATATTTTATCTTTCTACAGATAAAATTTCTACAGAGATTGGGATTTTCCATGTTTTTAACTTTGTGTTTAGCTCTGTTCACATAATTGCCATTGTAATGTTATTAGTGTTAGTGTGTGCTAAGGACCACTCTGAAATAGCCCTTGGGTTATGGTCTCATGCAGAGATTTCCCCTGTCCCCATCCCTGGGAGCCCAGGCGCCCGGCTGCTCTGGGACTGTCGGTAATTGTCCCTTGTTTGTTTCAGGTGTGATCCCCTGGGCCCGTTTGCTGTCGGGGGAGAGGACCTAGACCCCTTTGGGTGAGTATTGCTGGGGCAGTGGCAGCAACGTAACTTGCTCTTGTGGCTTTCAGCCCCCAGCTCATCGTCTAATTTTAGAGCTTTTCGTCAGTCTTCCTTTGGGTTGAAGGAGGCAGTTGTTGCTGAGCAGCTTAGAAAGAATTGCCACTTCTGCTCTGCCTTGCCCAGGGCAGCGCAGGAGAGTTCTCAGTGTTGGAGAGGGGCTGAGCAAGCCCAGCGGGTAACTCATCTGTCGTTTTCTGGCCCCCTTTACCCTGCTGGAGGACAGTAGCCCTCCCTTGGATGGAAGGATACCGTGGGGTTTATCAGGTGCAGACTGCAGTGCACTCATTGGGCTACACACTTCAGGGCAGTTCAGGGCTATGCAGAGGTCACCTCACTTGATAAGAGGAGTCTCTGATCCCCATTAGACACTGTGTGACTCTTGTCATGCACCCAACAAAGTTATTGCAGCCTCCGCTGTACACTGTCTTCTCTGAATGATTCAGAATAGAGTTCAACCTCTGTTGCAAGGTGACTCCAAGTTGAGCATCTCATTTTTAGGCAGTGGGCAATTCACCGAAGCCTGCAGTTAAGCTTGAACAGAAACCTCAAAGTTTGGGGAGCATCAGCTCATTCATCCTAGTTTGAGCCCTGAGGTCAGGTCTGTGGAACTCCATGAGGGACAGATGCTGTCAGGAGCCAGACTTGGGCAGGCCACAGGCAGTCATAGATTGCCCCGGGGTCCTTTAAGAAAGTAAAGCAAAGAAGCGAGCAGTATGAATTGTCTGACTGCTGTTAGTTGTTAGATCTAAAGTAGTGCCCTGCAGAGCCATGTGGTGCTTCTGCGTTGACCTTGACAAGTTCTGGCACCTGTTCTCGATTAGCTGTCCCCTGTGGGTGTGGGTCATGGCAGAGATCTCAGTTTTACAGTCTCAGGGAGCATGTAGAGCTGAAAGTGCAGGGCATGTGTGCCAGGAAAGGTACTCTTTGTGTTCTTGCCCTTGCCCACTTCCTGCTGGCACTCAGGCACCCAACCACACATGTCTGCTTGATTCACCCAGAGTAGATATCTTAGTCATTCTTAGTCCATTCTTGCCTCCTTCACCTCTTCAGCAGCTCCTTGCAACACCTGCTTACCCATCGTTCCTTCTTGCCTCAGGTGTCGGAGAGGTGGCATGATTGTGGATCCCCTGAGATCCGGCTTCCCAAGAGCGATTATCGACCCCTCGTCGGGGCTCCCAAACCGGCTTCCTCCAGGCGCTGTGCCCCCAGGAGCACGCTTTGACCCCTTTGGACCCATTGGGACCAGCCCGTCTGGGTAGGTGTTCACGCAGGGCTGCTGAGAAGTAGGACCTGCTGGCAGCTCAGCTCAGTGTCGCAGAAACGAAGATGTCTGACACTAGGTGCAGAGTTGGCACTAGCTCCATCCCCTGCTGCCAGGAGAGCGGAGCCTCGTCCAGGCCCCTGCCTGATGCCTCTCCGGAGCCTTCCAGGAGCACCCCCTTCCTCAGTGCCTCCCTCCCCCCAGCTCCCCTCAGGGAGGACTCAGGGGAGGAGTTGCTGCTCACACTGCTCACTGGAGTTTTAGTGTGTGTCGGGAATTCATTGGATCCTTACATCAACACTCGTGGGTAGATATTACTATCCACATTTAACAGATGCAGAAATCGAGGCCCTGAAAGGTGAAGTAACTTATCCAAGATGGAGAATCAGGATGCAAGCCCAGGCGGTCTGGCTCTAGAGCACATGCTCTTAAACTCATGAACCACCATGTGATTCTGGAGGCAGGCTCCCTCAGCTCAGGCCCAGTCTGCCTGTGTGCCCCCGGCCTTACATCGCTCCAACTCACCAATACCTCTTTCCATTCCAGACCTAACCCAGACCATCTCCCCCCGCCGGGCTACGATGACATGTACCTGTGAAGGCCTCAAGAATGTAACATCCCAGCCTTCCCTCCACTCTCCTGGAGCTGCCACCACTGGTCCCGTCAGCAACCGTGTTCTTGTGGGCCGGGGGCAAGGGACTCTGCCCATGTGTTTGCAGGCCGTCTGGGATTGCCTCCCCACCCCCTCTCAGAGCCAAGACGCCTGCTGCAGCTCTCCACCTGGCTGTATATAGGTCCCAAAGAGAAATCAGTGTGTCTCTCTCGCCACCAGCTCCTCCCCACTTCCCAAGGGAGACTCCGGCAACATATGCCCTCGGCCCGATGCAGTCCCACCTGCAGCGCTATAAGAACAGAACGCATTTTGGATGTTATTATTGAGAACCAAATGTCAATACAAAAATCGTGTTGCCGGTCTCCCACTCTTCTTTACTGCACAGCTCCTTCCAGTTATGAGACTTGAGAGTTTGAGTCTTTGTGGGGTTAAATGACTCTTTTCCTCCCCAGGGTCCAATCTTGCCTCTCGAGCACCTTCCCTTCATAAATTGCCCTTGCGCCTGACATCGCTAAGATGGGTTCCAGTCCGGCTGTGTGGATGAAAATGAGTGACTGGAAACTCCATAGCCACAAGGATGATTTTCGCAAGGGCAGGCACATTGCAGAAAGACTGCGTCATTCTGAAAAGGGCAGAATCCTCCAGTTCTGCCTGTCTCAGCCAGTCCTCTGGGTCTGTCTGTGCCTGGGCAATGGCAGCCTATAAACAGGAGTAAACAGAACAGACCTGAGGGCTAATCTCATTTTGGCCACCAACTTACTGAGTGACCCTAAGTCCTGTCCCCTCCCAGGGCCTTTGTGCCCTGCTGTGAAATCTGAGGTGCCTTTCCTACCTAGAATTCTGACGTCTGCTTCTGTGTATGGTGACCCCTAGGAACTGGTGCAAAAGGAAGGCAATGAAGGTTCAAGGCTTTGTGTGGTGCTTACCAACAAAGTCTGTAGCTCTCTGCCTCTCATCCCCTTTGGGGCCCAGACAGGAGTATAGGAGCATGGGCTCCATCTGAGTTTGGTGCTGAACTTCAGGAGGAGCAGGGAGCCCAGCCTCTGGAAGCCAGGGACTGGGGTAGATGGAGGAGCTAGTGAAGCAAGAAACAGCCCAGGAAGGCCTTTCACCCCCAGGGAGCCCCGCCTCTGGACGCCTGTGCCCTCCACTCAGGCCCACCTGACTTTAGTGTTCTCCGGATCCTTTTCAGCCCGAGGCCTGACAGACATGGTCAGTGATGAAGCCCTGTGCTGGAGTGGAAAGAACACCATAGAGCACCAGGCTCAGAGGCAAGAGATCAAGGCACTAGTCACTTTCGTTCCACAAGTAGCATTTCAGCCATGGGTGCGTCCTTTCACTTCGTAGTTCCTTGGGTTCCTTCCCCCAAACTAGGACATTTGTCTGTGTGCAGAGGGCTACTAGAGCCTTCCTGAGATGTCTGCTAATCTTCTGTAGCCTGGGATTGCCTGTCTGCCCTGCCTGAGAGTGGGTTAGTGGTAAGCTAAACTGGCACATGTGCCCAGGGTCAATCCAGGGTCGGGGCTGTGCCTGGGTGGAGAGGCCAGCATTAGCGAGCCCCCTGGGCATTTCTGGCAGACCCCACCTCAAGCAGTGATTAGTAAAAGACCACGTTGAAGCCTTTAGAACATCTCCGCTCTGGGGAAAGACCCAGAGGTCAGGCAGAGCTACAAATGCAACCATTAATCGTGGTCTTCTTCCTTAAGGGCTGGCAAGTGGGCGGAACGTTTGTGTTTTGAAATCGGACCATATCTGCTACCAAAAGGACTTGGGGCAATTTGCTCATGAAAGCATCCTTTACTGTAAGAGGAAGCATTTAAAGGAACATCAGACCAGAGACCACTAGACAATCAGGGAAGGGAGATAACTTTTAGGACCCTGAGTCAAGGAAAAGACAAGACTGAAACAATAAATTTGCCACTTAGATTTTCTAGTAGCAAAGATTGAAAGCATAGTCACAGACATAATTTTGTCTTCTGAAAACAGAAACTCTAGTGATTCATCTGCAGAATCAGCCATTTTCTGAGTAGGTCTCCTTGCATCCAGGACAGTGAGCAACACAGACAGTGTCTTAGGTGTTCTGTGGGGGGAAGGGAATGAGGCCGTTAGGAACTTCCAAGTCAGGCTGTCGTGCTTGTGGTCTGGGCCGCCTCCGTCCTTCCAGCCATCACCAAGTAATCACCAGCGGCAAATGGGAATAGTTCAGGTTTTGTGGAACCTGAAAAGTTGGAGCCTTAACAATAAATATCAGCACTTAATAACCTGTTCCTATTTTTGTAAATAACAGCTTTATTGAGATATACTTCACAGAATCATAAAAGTCACCCTTTTTAAAGTGTGCAATTCAGTGGTTTTTAGTATATTCACAGTGTTGTGCGTCCATCACCATATCTAATTCCTGAACATTCTTACCGCCCCAAAAGGAAACCTCATTCCCATTGACAGTCGCTCCCCATTCCCCCCCATCCTATCCCCAGGCAACCACTAGTCTATTTTCTATCTAAATATTTGCCTATTCTGGACAATTCTCATAAGTGGAATCACACAATATGTGGCTTTTTGTGTCTGGCCTCTTTCATTTAGGGTTTTCAAGGTTCATCTGTATTGGAGTATGTGTCAGTACCTTATTCCTTTTTATGACTGAATAATGATCCATTGTATGGATATATACCATGTTTTCTTTAACTATTTATCAGTTGAGGGACAGTTAGGTGGTTTCTACTTTTTGGCTATTATGAATAATGCTGCTATGAACATTTGTGTACAAGTTTTTGTGTGGACATATGTTTTAGTTCTTTTAGGTATGTACCTTGGAGTGGAATTGCTGGATCATACGGTAATTGTGTTTAACTTTTTGAGGAACTGCCAGACTGTTTTCCAAAGTGGTGGTACCGTGTTACATTCCCACCAGCAGGGTATGAGGGTTCCAATTTCTCCACATTATTGCCAATACGTGGTAGTGTTCTTACAGATAGCCATCTTAATAGGTGTGAAGTGGCATCTCACTGTGGTTTTGTCCTCTGTTTTTTTAAAAAAAAAGAATTTTGACCTAGGCCAAGCAAGGCATAGACCAAAGACAGTCACCCCTGGGGAGCAGACCATGGCTTTGGATGAGCATGGCTGGGGAGCCACAGAGGAGCTGGGTTTGACCTTGGGGGAAAGTCCTGGGCTGGATATGGTGTAGAGCAGGTCCTGTCTACAGGGAGGTTCCCATGACCTTTCCAGGTCTAGTGAGATTCATGGCATCACTTTTGCCTGGCTTGAAATTTCTTTGTTCATCCAGTGCCTTACAAGTAAAATAAAGGTCTGGTTCCAAATCCTTGTCCTTTGGTGAAGTGCCGTAAACCACTTGTACCATCTCTGGCAGCTCCTACATCCCCACCTTCTCCTTGCCTTATCTCCTTCCCAATTCTTAGAGCTGGCTGTGTTTTTCATTGCATCTGTCTACTCAGTCTGTCAGCCTCCATAGTGAAGTCATGAGTCTCTTGAGACCCTGAGTCCAAGAATGTATTATGGTCAGGTCAGTACCTGTTGACATGTAGTTAGAAAACGAGTGGCAAGCCCACACAGCCTCACTCTTAAGAACCCAGCTTCCCTCTCGGCCTGTCTTCCTAGTGTCATTAATGACATTGTTAGTGATCCATGCCTCTTCACACAGAGAAAATTAGAGTCTGTGGAACAGGTAATATTCTCTATCACCTTCCAATCTTGTCTACTTTGGTGCAGTTCCAATAAGACAGGTCCACCACCAAGGAGAGGAAAGATCCCACACACACGTATCCTCAGCTTTCTCTTGTACACCTTGCATGCTTGTGGGCCACTATTGACTGTTTGCACTAAAGGACAGATTCAAAGGCAGGCATCCAAGTTCACAGCCCTTGTTTGTCCTTGGGATACCACAAGGCCCGCCTCAAGCCACTGCCGCTGTGCTTGGCCCTGAATCTGACCCGGAGAGTGGGTCAGAAGGCAGGAGTGGCAGGCAGTGAGGATGGTGGGCAGTGAGGGTTGGCAAGACCCAGGTGACTAAGGACAGACCCTAGAATGCAGGGAGCAGCAATGACCAAAGGACCAGGTGGGAGATATAGAGTTGAAGGTCCAGCATCTGCTTAGGCTAATGGTGCAGTCTAATAGAGAAGATTGAATGACCGCAGAAAAGGCTATGTTCCATTTGAGCCACATAAGGTGAGTGTTGTGAGAGTGACAGTGTACAGGTTTAGAGGGAGGAGGGGGTGGGGGGATCCTGCGGAAGTCTTAGTCCTGGGGTTCAGTTCTAGTAAACAGAAGCTACTTTAGCCTTTTTAAACAAAAAGGTTTAGATACAGAGATCAACAAGATCCATCATCATCGCCATGATCTGGGGATCAGGAAACTAGAGCCACACAACAACTGCCTGGATCTGCACGAGAAAGTGAATGCACCGCTCAGCTCACTTCCAAGTTCAAGGCTCAGTTGAATGCATCTGATGGTTGGAAGCTACAGCACCTCGCAGACCACAGCTGCAAGGGAACCTGGGAAAATGCCTTTGTTCCCTTTTCCCACCTCTCCTTCAGGAAGACGCACTGGGGACAGAGGTCTGGGGAGCCAGTCTCCTGTGTCTGTCTACGCCATGGGCCATGATAACAGATGTGGACCACAGCCATGCTTCCCCAGCTTGCCTGAGCCTACCAGTCTCCTGAGATGCTTGCTCAGAGTACACAGTATATCCTGGGCCCCAACCCAGACCTGGATCCAGTTCACTAGGGAAGGGCCTTTAATCCGTTTTTATGAGTTCCTCATGTGACTCACGTGATCAAGCAAGTTGAGGACTCCTGAGAAGGGAAGGGAAAACTTTCCACATCCTTGCCACTCAAACCAACAGCCTCACCTGGAAACTTGTTAGAAATGCGGGATCTCAGGCCCTGCCCCAGACTTATCAAGTGCGAACCTGCCTTGTAAACAGTTCCCTGGTGATTCGTGTGCACATTAGAGTTTGAGATGCTGTAGTGTACAAACTTTATATCTTCCTCCTTCACCTGGATATCAGGTAGAATCGAGTCAGTCTTGGTTCGTAGCACACTATGATGCGTGCAAGAACCTGCTCATTTTAAGGTTTTCCAGGTTTACCCTGTGTTCTCTCCTCCCCTTGCTCCTTGTAGGTCACTCAAATATGTTTCATGTATGTTTTTAAATATGTATGTACCCTTGTAAAATAGCGCACGTTATATCTTCAAATCATAACAAGCATAATGAGATAACTATCCCCGTTTTCTAGACCAGAAAAATGGTTTGGAAAGGTCAAGTAATCTGCTCAAAGCCAAGTAGGAGTCTCAGAATCAGGTAGGCATGGGTGTGACTCCCAGCCCTCCCTCTGCTGGTGTGCGGCCTTGTCTGCAAAATGAGCATCACCTCTACCTTCAGAATTCTTGCAGAGTTCAGCCAAATAATGTGTCTTACAAACAGATAGTTGGAGCTGTCATTAGTACTGAGGCTATGTGGGTAGATAGGCTACGGGCACATGAAGAAGACAAAGGGAACTTGAGGCTGCCCTCCAGTGCAGAGCACAGGCATGTATCTGGTACCCCCAGCATGCTAGGCCTCTCCTAGGCTCTTGTAGTACTCCTGGCCACCCCGAGGGAAACGCTTAGCTGCTTTAGTAGAGGCACTGGGCTTGCCCTTCTACATGTGGCAGAACCATGATGAGAACCTGGGTCAGCCTGGTTCTAAAGCCAGTGCTCTTAGTAAAACTGCCGTGCCCAGACCCCACCCTGTTCAGGTGAGGAGCATGGATCCCTGGCCATAGCCATTCCTGAAGCGGGAAAACCAAGTCAGGACTTGTGTGAGAAAGGAACAATGTTGCATAATCCCCAGTATGCTCTCAGACTCCCAAATCAGTCCCAATTTCGAAGTGTATCTCATGTTTCGGAGCACTTCCACCTACACCCACAGCATCCAGAGCACCCAGGTTAGGAGCAGCAGAAACCACCCGGCACGACCGCCACTCCACAGAGGAGGAAACAGGCCACGGAGCCTCTGAGGGTGAGCTCCTGAGAGCCTTACTGGGCCCCAGAGATGGACCTGGGCTGCGTGGGGCTGTCACTAGCTCCAGATGATCTCACCTCAGCCTTCCGAGTGTGGTAGGATGAGAGCTACTCTCCCCATTGAACAGATGAAAAGCGGGTCCAGAGCAGTCGAATGGCCTTCCCCAGGACACAAAGACCACAGAAATCCTAGCTCCAAAACTTTCCCACTAAAGACTGCCCAAAACAGTCATGTTGGTTCCTGAGTGACAAAAATTTGAGAATCCTCTTCCTTCTCACTTCCCTTTCTAAAGTCAGCCAGCCTGTGTGTTAAGAGGAAGGCGCTATACAGGTTCAGCACCCTGGTCAGCGCCCACCTTATGCGCGCCGGCCAGAGGCAGCCTTTTGGCCAGGATAGGCCAGTGCCTGCTGCTCCCGCTCAGGGTGGCCGAGCCCAGGGGACAGGCAGGCATCCCTAAGAGAAGGGAACCTGGACCTAGGTGTCCTGCCTCCAGGAAAGAGACACCTCTCCTCCTCTCCTTGAGATTAGAACTGCAGGAGCACAGTTTCATCCTTGGTTCACAGGAGATAAATTCACATGAGAAGCCTGTGAAGAGGAGAGGGACAGGCAGGGGCCCTGAGCCGTAGTGACCCTGAGCAGGGCCTGCCCCCTTTAGTTTTCCCTACCTGTAAAATGGAGATAAAGGTGGGCCGACTGTCTCCAAGATTCTCCCCATCTGTGAGAGTCTGTGATTCTAAGTGGGTTCTACTCCCCCACCTGCCCTCCTCCTCCCCCACAGAGCTTCCCCATTCTCATTCACACCATGGGCCTCAAAGTGGCAGCCCACAGCCCAGATATGTCCACAAACATGCTCTGACGGGCCTGCATATTATTAAATTTGAGTCTTGATTCTGCTATTTGCCAGCTGTCTGACTTTGGGCAAGTCACTCAACCTGCCTGTGCCTCATCTTCCTCATCTGTAAAATGGAAGAAACTCTCAAAGGTTGTTATGAGGGTTAAATGAGCTGGTAGATGTAAAAACTTAGAAGAGTGCCTGGCACAGAAAGAATACTATATTTCATTAAAAAAAAATGATGATCTAATGTGTATAATGCATAACTGGTTCATTGACATGTACAAACATGAAATGTTTTCTTTTATCCAACTGTCTCAAATCCCCCTTTCTCATCTCAGCATTTGGGGCCCAACCAATAACTAACTGGTCACTTTGACTTTCAAACTCAGTCCAGTCCAGTTTAAAGCTTTCCAACTCACACCCAGTTCCAAGGGGTCTCTTCTGACATCTTTTGGACTGTTGCTTCTCCACTACGGTGGGGTGGGGAAGAGGAAGAGAGAAAATGAAGTGCCCCTTCACTGGCCGTGATGGTGGGGGTGTGGGGGGCGGTGTGCTGACTCTAATTCATACTGGATTTTGGTTTTAGTTTTTGGGGGGGGTTGGATTCTGGGGTCTCCAGTAGACAACACGCATAATTTGGGGGATGATGAGAGCTTCATCCTGGACTCTGAGGGGAGTGAGGGTCTCTGTCTAGTCCACCAGAGGCTCACAGCCCATCTGCTCCTTGAGGTGGTGTGCTGGGCTGCATAGCCACTGTGCCACCCCATAGCTCCAGCCTCCTCTCACCTCCCTGTGTCGACACTTGGAGCCCTAGAACACTGAGGTCATTCACCTCCCTTCAAGGGCCTCAGCACACTGGGAGGGGATGCAGGGCTGCCCTTCTTTCTTCCTGATCCCCAATACGACTATCCCTTCAAGCGTTTGCTGTTCTCCTGGGCCTCCCACATCAGAAATTCTCCAGGTGAGAAACAGACCTGTCCTCCACATTCACAATCACCGCTGAGCCCCAGAAGATACATTTCAGGCCCTCTCAAGAATACTCTCCTTTCACCTGTTGGGTGCTAAACTTCCAAAACCTAGCACGGAATTGGTGCTCAAATCTTTGTTGAAAGAATGAATAAAGGATTTTGGATGGACAACACTCAAGTGGTCTACAGGCCTTGCAGTTCCGCAAGCCTCCAGCTGGAGGCAGAGGCTAGTCCACTTCTTGAGGGCGCCCCCATCTCTGAGTGACTTAGTAAGCCCTGGGCCAGCGGAGGGGCGGATGTCTGGCCCTAGCAGGTGGCATCTCACTGGATACTCCCTTGTCCTCAATTTTGGCCCGACAGAGTTCTCAGGCAGTGGGATAATCGCTTTCAGCATCCTTTTACCCACATGAAGGTCTAGATGTCCAGCTGCTCTTGAAAAGTCAGGCGTTCCGGCAGCCCTGAGCCCATCCACCATAGGGCAGCAGCCAGCCAGAGCTGGAGCTGAACCCTTTAATCCTGCCTCTGCTGCCCACAGCCACCTGCTTCATTCGTGACTGTCACCTGCTGAGCCCTACAGGCATTTGCACTTGGGCCCCGGCTTTCATCTTTGATGGGGAAAGATGGAGACTTTCAGAAGGAGAGTCAGAGGGCTAGCAGATGAGTCAGCCATAGTGACAACTCACCTGTGGGTGCCTCACCCCCAGGAGTGGCTTCACTGAAAAGATATGTGAACACAGAGAGAGAAATCAAAAAGAAAAGGAGGATAGGGAAAGATTGGAGGAAGAGACAAACTGGGATAGGGAGAGACATGGCCTTTCCTGAATGCCCTTAACCCTAAGTCAGTATTGGTTCAGATGCTCTGCCACCTGGGAAGAGGTTGGCATGGCAGCTGCCTTCTTCCCCTGCCCTCCATGTTCCCCTGGGGCCAGTTTTCCTGTGGGAGATCCTTCCACTGACTAACCTTCTCCCAGGCCTAGGAGAGCAGCAGCTGCCACCTTGACCTTGGCAGCTCAGAGGCCAAGAAGGGACGGGTTGCCGAGATGGAGACCTGGAGTTTGAGGTCATCTTCCCTGGCTGCAGCTGGAAACCCACAGTCCCATGGACTAGCCTCCACAGTGCCAACGTCACCCCTACAATGCAACTGCCATTAGAAGATTCTTCCTGCCACACACATCTGCAAGCAATCATAATGGCTGACAGCGAGCTCTCATCACGTACCAGGCCCCCTGCTAAGTGCTGTACCAGTATGAACTCAGAGTCCTCATAACAACACCAAGAGTTAAGGACTGTGGTCGCTCCCATTCGATAGGTGATGAAATGCAAGGCCCCACGATGATGCCCCTGCCCTTCCACATGTCTCATCTCAACATGCCAGCCCAGAACCTGCACACCTCCCTCCTCCCCTGCCCCTCCCCAGTACACACAGGCTATTTATGCCTCTGAGCCTCTGCTCATGCTGTTCCTCTCTGCCTAGGCTGCCTTTCCTGCTCCCCTATCTCACCCCACAGCAGATACTGCCTCTCGTTTAAGACTCCTATTAGACATTATTCCTTCCAGGAAAGGCTTTTCTGACGCCAACTCAACCAGATGCCTCCTATGCACCCCATCCCCCCTAAATACACACACAGCCTGCTGTGTACCGTCCTGTTTCCCCAGATAGTCTGTGACCGACTCAAGGGCAGGGCCCGGGTGTCCCCGCAGGGCTTCACCCAGGGAAGAATGCACATTAGGTGTGAATGAACGAATGAACATAAACAGCTAACATTGCTGAGCGATGATGAAGTGCCAGGCGCTGTGCTAAGTGCTTTACAGGTGTCATCTCCTCTACTGCTCACCAGGCTTACAGGGAAGGTGTTCTTAGCACCCCCATTTCACAGATGAGGAAACAGAGGCTCAGGGGCATTAGGCATCCTCCAAGCATCCAGGCAGACAGACTCTGGAGCCAGTGCCCTTCTACTTCTATCTGATGGGTGACCCTCAGTGGACCCCCTGCATAAGGGGCTCTGCCCTCGGTCCCTCAGATCTGAGTAGGGAGAAAGCTCAGAAGCACTCGGCCATCTGGTAAGAGGAAGGCAGTAATTCTGCCGCCCTCTGCACCAGTCAGATAGGGCGGGCATGTGCATCTGCTCAAGGACAACCTGACCCAGGAAGAGGACTGATCTGGGGAAGAGGGTGTTTGGGCCAAAGGCAAGAAGATACCGCAGGGCCAGGGTGCTACTGGCTTTAGCCAGGCTCTGGCCACTGGGCCATTGGGTCTCCTTCAAGGAGGGGGGTTGGAAGTCTGGGGAGCCTCTTGACCAAATCCTACCCAACTCCACTAGGCTCCATCCCTGGAGATAATCAACACCTGACTGGTAAGAGCTAACATACCTCCACTGACAAGGAGCTCCCTACCACTCCAACCCAGGCAAGATCTCAGCAAGCTTCTCCTTCCCTTAGCTGAAATGCACTTCTTCGGGGACATCAAGGGGAGTCCACTCTCTCTGGGAGAAACCAACAGTCTCAGCTGGAGGACATCTTGATGTTGTCAGTGCCACCAGCACCCCGCTTTCCTCCCAGACAGAACGCTTAGACAGAACGCCACCTCCTGTGGCTTCTTCATAATGCCTCCATTCCTGCCCCCTCCTCTTGCCTCTCCCAAGCTCCCCAGACACAGGGGCCCATGCTCTTCACTGTGGAAGCCCTCTGCTGCTGTTTCCTGATCCCCTCAGTGCCTGGGAAGGCAAGGTGGGAAGGTTTCCAATCTTACTCTGGAGGACCAGAGAGGTGGAGTGATTTGCCCAAAGACCCAGAGGGGAGGGGTGACCTGCAGGACCTGGCTCACCTGGTTCCCAGCCCAGGACCACACAGAGGGGGAGCAGAAAGGATACAGAGACACCAGCCTAACCTGGAGAGGGAAGCTTGACTGTTGCTGTGAGGTTAGCTTCCTGGGAACTGCAAGGCCCATGGCTTCTGGAGAAAGAGAAAAAGTTATCAATAATCAGGGGTTGCCCAGCTTGGAGCTGCTTCAAAAGAGTATGTGTCCTTGGCTTCTGAGCTAGGTCAGACAAGAGAAAGCCCTGTGTGTGTGTGTGTGTGTGTGTGTGCGTGCGAGTGTGTGTATGCATGCACAGGTGTGTGCTCCTGCATGTGAGCATGTGTGTGTACAGTCCTGCGCTGCAGAATGACGTTTTGGTCAATGGTGGACTGCATGCATGATGGTGGTCCCATAAGATTAGTACCATACAGCCCAGGTGTGTAGTAGGCTACCCCATCTAGGTTTGTGTAAGCGCACTCATGATGTTCACACAACGATGAAATCGCCTAATGACGCGTTCCTCAGAACGTACCCGCCGGTAAGCGATGCATGACTATACACATACGTGTGTACGTGCAAGGAGGAGGACCTTTTAAAGAGAATCCCAGAGAAGGTACTGCTTACTCCCAAGGAAGGGAAGAATAGTGTTGGGATCTCAGGCAGCAGGCCTTTTTGGCAGGGAGCCTGATAGGATGCAGAGGTAAGCGGGCAGCTGTGCCTGTGGATACTGGGGTCCCAAAGCCAGGCCTGGGGGAGCGTCAGGCTGGTGTCTCTCACAGGCTCCTCAACTCCCAGCAAACGTCCCCCAAGACCAGCTGGACCCTCGCTGTCTCCTGACAAGGCTAGGGGAGTGGGTCGTCCTCCCTCCACCTCGCACACATAAAGCAGCGCCAAGGCCCTAAGAGAGGAATGCAGGTGGGCCCCCAAGCTCCAGCATCAGGGCCCAGTGACACAGTAAGCTTTCAGTACTTCCAGGCACGTGATCTACAGGATTGCTCTCACCCAAGGGGCTCCGGAGGGGGTGGCAGGGACCGTGGGTCTCCAGGTCCTGCACACGGCCCTGCCTCGCTGCAGCAGGTGGAGGAAACTTCTATGTGTCACTGTTCTAGCACCAGGAGTACAGCAGGAGCCAGTTAGACCCCAATGCCAGCCCGCATGGAGCTTGCAACCCAGTGGAGAATGTGGTGAGAGAGACAGACAGTAAATAAGTACAAGACACAGCCTGCTGGGTGGTGACGAGTGCTCGGAGGAAAATAAAGCAGGGAAGGAAGAGAGGGATGAGATTGGAGGGAGGGGAGCGCCCTTTAAATAGGTGGTCAGCAAAGGCCTCATGGAGAAGGTGATATTTGGCACTAAGGAGGTGAGGGAGTAGGCTTTGAAGATATGAAGTAGAAGCACCTTCCA
Source organism: Equus quagga (assembly GCF_021613505.1). Taxonomy (NCBI): domain Eukaryota; kingdom Metazoa; phylum Chordata; class Mammalia; order Perissodactyla; family Equidae; genus Equus; species Equus quagga. The sequence continues at coordinate 83,306,980 of NC_060278.1, read as the reverse complement.
GGCAGGAACAGCAAGTGCAAAGGCCCTGAGGCGGGAGTGTGCCCAGCAAGGTTGAGGAATGGCCAGGAGGCGAGTGTGGCTGGAGTGGAATGAGCAAAGAGGCAAGGCGGGGGGGAAAGGTCAGAGAGGCATAGGGCCTGACTGCCTTGGGTTTTATAGGCCACTGTGAGGGTCAGACTCAGGTTTGTGGGGACCTGAATTTTATGCAGTGTAAGGGGCCATCCTTAAAATAAGTCAAAATTACCAATAAAAATTTGACTCAGAGCCCGTGCAAGTGAGGTACCTGGATGGCAAATCTGCCTCTGGCTGTGGTGAGAATTTTGGCTTTTGCTGGGAGGGAGAGGGAGCCATAGGAGGGTTTGGAGCAGAGGAGTGACCTAACCCAATTAACCTTTTAACAGGATCATCTGGGGATGAACTTGAGTGGAGGGCAGGCAGGAGAGAAGTTAGGATGCCAGTGAGCAATTGGACCAGGTAATCATGGCTGAGGGGTGGGCAGTGGTCAGATTTCAAAGGCAGGATGAGATCTGCTGATGGGTAGAATGAGAGGTGTAGGTGTGAGAGAAGAAAGGCAGAAGGGTTGACCCTGAGGGTGGAGGACTTTTTTTTTTTTTTTTTGGTGAGAAAGATTGGCCCTGAGCTAACATCTGTGCCAATCTTCCTCTATTTTGTAAGTGAGACGCTGCGGCGGTGTGGCTTGATGAGCAGTATGTAGGTCCACACCTGGGATCTGAACCCGCAACCCCCAGCCACTGAAGCGGAGCATACAAACTTAACCACAGTGCCACTGGGTAATCGAGTTATCCCAACTGAGAGGGGGAGGAGAGTGATCATTGTGACTGGACCCCAGACCACGCAGGTCTCTATCTTATCTCTATCTTATCTCTGATCGGCACCACCTCCCTGAGGCCGAGCATTCATTCATCCTACTTCACAGATAAAGAAATTGATACAGAGAGGTCGAGTAACTTACCCAAGGTCACACAGCCAGTAAATGGCAGAGCCTGGATTCAAACCCAGGTCTTACCAACTCCAAAATCAATACCTGTTCTGATACACCAGAAAAAGCAAGGTTTGGGGACCCCAGTAGGATGCTGGGTGGGAGAAGCAGTTCTGGAGGTGAGGCACGTTCCAGTGACCACAGAGTCCCCGGGACCACCCCACACCTACCCCCAAAAAACCTGCAAAGACAGTTCTCAGCATCCTACTCCACACCCGACTCCTTCCTAACTCCGTTTCCGATCCACCGGCTGGGAGATGTCAGCTGCGATCTTGGGGAAATGTTTTCGCATCTCTCCAGTTCTCTTAATTCACTGACGAGGTAATGACTGCCTCCAGCCATTACACACATTTTCTCAGGGAGCTTCTGCATTAGGATGCAAAGCAGGCTTCTCTGGCTTGGAGAAAACCTGAGATTCCTGGGATTTAATCTTCTAACAGATTTAGCCCCTAAATACAGTTCATTGCCTTTAGACGGATATGAATTGATGGTCCCAGATGCATCCACTCAACAGGTCTGGTCTCCAGACGGATCCCCCATTGTCACAGTAATCCATATGGCTTGGACTGATATTTTTATTATCATCATTACGGATTGGAAAGGCCTTAGCCCATCATTTGGGATGTTTAGTTCTATTGTAGTTTACCTGGAACAGCTCATGCCACTTTCTGCATCCTCTCCTCGCCTGGAGCTCAGGAGAGACTGACACATCAGTGGAAGCCCTGGGACTCGTGAATCTTTCTCCATCTCGAGGCTTTGTTCTTCTCAAACCACACCCCTTCAACACCAGGAACAGAACCTGGCAGGCCGAGCTGAATAGCCCTTGTCCCCAGCCCTCTGCTCCTGGCAAAACCTGCCAGCAGGAGCAGATATTTGATCTGCCATGGAAGCTGTGATGTTCCACTGCCCAGATGTTCAACTCCCAGGATTGAAGGCTCGGGTTACAGCTACTCAGAGCTGCTCCGGCCTCCAGCCCCCATGCTCACCCCACCTCCCACCCCAAGAGACAGTTAAGATCCTTGCCCACATGGCCAGCGGAGACAGAGTAAGTAGGCCCTGCACGCGGCCTGGGGGCTCACTGAAACGACCCCTTCAGAGTCTTCACGCCAGTGGCCTAGAGGGCATGTACTCTCCAAGCCCTCTAGGACATTCAGACTGGACGACGCCTCCCCCAGTTCTCAAACACCTGCCTCCCTGCCTCTCAGGGCCCACTTGCTTTCCTTGCCAGTAGTTTAAAAAAGAGTCTGGAGAGATCCGGGAAACATTCCATAGGAGAAACAGAATGAATGGTCATCAGTGTGGCTGGCGTTTCCAAGCCACCAGAATGTGCCTGATTTCTCCCCAAATAAACTGGGGCTGCACTTTACTGCTAAGGGGGAGGTTACAAATTCAGCATTACAAAAACTTTTTTTCCTGCTACCACAATAAGGTCAGGCCCAAGAGACATGCTATTGAGGAAGGGGAGGTGAAGAAGGCCCCATCGTGTCCAAATACAGCAGAGCCTTCACCCCTCCTGGTATAAAAGACCCCTCTTGTCCAGGGAGTTGTGAGCACTGTGCACTTGACTTTGTAAAATGTGCGCTAAGATCTAGTCACTGTGGGTAATGTGATCCCAAGACCACAACTAGACTGGAGCAGACTCTGGATTTAATCCAGCCTAGCCAGGGGGCCCAGGGGCTCCCTAGCAGGACCATGTGAGCTGCTGGCTGTCTGACACTGGTGGCCACCAAGGCCAGGCCAGAAAGTGGCATGGAGAATGGTCAGCCTGCTGGAGCCCCTCGTCCTCTGAAGGAGGGGCTGGAGCAGATCCTGGCTCCAATTCCCAGGGCGAACTGGAGGGGCCCCAGGGATCATCCAGGCCAACCCCCTCCCTTCACAGTCACAGAGATGAGGCCTGGAGAGGGGAGGGTCACCCAGGGCTGACTTCTCTCCTGATAGTGAAGTCACCTCCCACCCTAGATGGTCAGGGCTGAAAGGGGTCCCTCCAAGGTCGCGCAACACCCACACTCTGCTGATGAGGACAGCAGAGATCCCGGAATTCCCCAAGGCATGAGGACCAGGATGGGCAGCCTTTCAAACAGCTCTCAATCCTCGGAAATGCCAAGAAACCTCATCCTCCAAGGACAGCAGTTTCCAAACTTTTGTATTTTTAGCAGCATAAGCCATCCTTTCAAACAAAACCTTATGCAAAACCTCAGGCTATAAAACAGGTCAGGGGGCCGCTCTCCCAAGTGGAGCCTGGGCCAGGCCCCGGGCTCCCCTCCAGCACCCAAGACTCCTTCCACAGGGCCCTCTGTGGAGCTCAGTCTGAAACCCCAGGCCTTCGGGGCCTTGTAGCCCTGGAGCTAAAGCAGCCAGATAGGGTGGCTCTTACTTAAGACCCCTGGAGGCTGTGGCTGGTCTCTGAGACCTGGACAACTTCGTTCTCCACCAGGGCCTGGCCCCCATCCCCATTGAGCTGTCTCATGCGCAGGTTAATGGAGCCGTAGGTCTTCCTGGAGCCCCTGCCGGGGACGAAGGTGGGCCGGCGGTACAGCTCGCCCTTGCACAGGGAGACCATCAGCAGCACTGACAAGAGCATGCCGCCCACCGTGAGCAGCCCCAGGCCCGCGATGATGCACTTGTCCAGGTGGGAGCCCAGGCGGGCGTAGTACATCTCCAGTCGTTCCATCTCCCGCGCTGTCACTGTGTCCGGGTTGACGCGGGCCTCGCGGGGGATGGCGTATGCTGTCACCACCAGGAGGATCCCACTCACCAGGAAAACCAAAGCGGAAACGAAGCCGTAATCCACTGGGCGGCTCACGGGCTCCACGCCCGGCCCCTCTTCTGAACGCAGGGACACATCGTCCCGCTGGGATCGGGGCTGTGCAGGGACAGCCCCAGGGGGGCTGGGGGAGCTGCTGAGTCTGGCATCCCCAGGGTTCTGGAAATGGGTCTCATGCTCCTCTGAGGAGAAGCAGGCATTCTCGACACCCTCCCTGGGTGGGGCCACCGGGCCCAGAGGAGCTGGTCTCCTTGGGAACTTGGGGCCATTGCTCAGTGTCTTCAGTTCCAGACCAGGGGGAGATGCCATTGGGAAGGAGGGCCCCAGCTCATCCCTTGGCCCCTTGGCAGCTAGAAGAGAAAATAGAAAGTCAGTTGAATTTAGCAAACCTCTACCAAGAGCCGCTGGTGCCAGGATCACACTCGGCCCCCAGTGATCAGGTGAGTCAGGCACAATTCCACCTTGGGGAGCCTGCGGACAGAAGGGGCAGCGAGGAATAAGATAACGACCGAGCAGTGCGGTCCAAACCTGCTAGGATCCCTCTTACCACTGGCTGGCATGTGGCACTGGGCCATTCCCTTAGCCTCTCTGGGCCTCAGTTTCCCCATCTATAAAATGACACTAATACTACTATTCCCTACGTAATGGGGCTGATGTAGGGACTGAGATAGTCCACATAAAGTACTCAGAACAGTAAGTGCTCAGGAAATACCAGCGATGAGCTATTATGGTAGAGGGAATTCAGATACAGCAGATATCAGGTTCAAACCCCAGCTTCACCACTTGAACTTGGGCACACGATGGGACTCTCCAGACCCAGTTTTCGCATCTGTTAAATGGAAATAAGCAAAACACCTCCCCCACAGGTTGAGGGGAGGATTTCATAATATAATGCACATAAGGCCCCAGCCACCTCAATTAATGGACACTGCTGTGATGAGGTGAGGATGACTGGGGCAGGGGAGGGGGCAGAAATGAGGAAGGTGGCGTAGGAACAAAGAGGAGAAAGTCAGGGAAGCTTCTAGGCATTGGTGGCACTTGAGCCAGACCTCAGAGGATGAGCAGGAAATCCCCCAGCAGTGGGAGGGGATGAAGGCATTCTGGAGAAGGGCTGGGGGGCCTCCGAGGTCAGCTGGGACCAGCTCTCAAAGGCCTCTGACAGCCAGGCCCAGGAGCCAGGGAGGCGAGGTGCTGTGGCAGGGAGCGCTGACACCTGCCTAGGTTTCAGACAGCTCTCTCCGGC